>NC_072772.1:5206460-5421460 GCF_022539595.1 Amphiprion ocellaris
TTTAGAAATCCTCAACAAACTTTGATTCTCTTCACTGAACAGTAAAGTTTGTGGAGATCAGAAGGTAACATTAGTTTGATAAATGCCTTCAACTACTAGTAGACTTTATCTGGAAAGCAGTTTTCTGAAATGAGCACTTAGTAAATCTGTCCACAATCAAACCAAGCACATAGAAAGAGGAAATGTTTGAAGAAACAACTTGATGTTGTCATTTCAGACTAGAAAACACTTTAAGACCTTTATCTGTTATTGTTCTTTTTGATCGTTGTATTGTCTCTTCTGTTTAATTTGATCTTCTATAGTCTAACTGGTGTCTTTTCAAATGTTTTGTCTTTAGTTTGATTCTTCTTAAACGTTTAGTTTTGCTCTTTTCTCACCTTTTATTCTTTTCTAATGTCTGATTTGATTTTGAAATGTTTTGTCTTTTAATGTTTAATTGTTTTTTTCAAATGTTTTATCGGCTTTTTTGAATTTTTTTTTCTTTCCCAATGTTAAATTTTTCGATTAAATCTTTAAGGTTTTTCTTTTTAAATGTTTTACCACCTTTAAATGTTTAATTTTCTTTTAAATGCTTCATTGTATTTTCTGTTGAATTCCTATTTGAAGTTTTATTGTCTTTAAGATGTAATTTTCTAATTAAACATTTAATTTTTTAATTAAATGTTTTGTCTTTTTAAAGGTTTAATACTCTAATTAAATGTTTTGTATTTTTTTAAATGTTTAATATTCTTCTTGTTTAATTGTATTTTTTTAAATGTTTAATTATCGAAAATATTTTATCTGTAATTTTTAATATTTGTATTTTAAAAATTTTGTTTAATTTCATGACATGTATTGTATCTTGTTTATCTAATTCAATATTTTGTCTGTTTAATATAGTTACACATTAAATACAATTAAATGATATTAAACAGACAAAATATTGAATTAGATAATTAAACAAGATACATGTCATTATGAAATTAACCAAAATTTTTAAAATACAAATATTAAAAATTACAGATAAAATATTTTTGATAATTAAACATTTAAAAAATACTTTTTAATAATAAAACTTTTTAAAAGTTTTATTGTATTAAATGTTTTGTCCTTTGATTCAATTGATTTTTGTTATGTAATTTATTTCTTTAATCTTTTTTTCTGTCAAGATTTTAACCCTAATCTTAAAAATGAAATAAATCCTTAAATCACAATGAAAATTATTCTACTGTCACAATCATGAGTTAGTCAATTATTCAGTTTATCAATTCAGCTTTATTTGTTTAGCACCTTTCACACAGATGACAAAACTAAACAAGCAAAGAGAAAAAACTATGATTAAAACTCAAAAACATTATAAAAAAAAAAATTAAAAAAATAAAGATTTAACATGGTAATAAAATATGTTGTGTCCAGGGGATGGAGGGAGTTTATTGAAGTCTTCTTGGGCTCACATGGGAAATCATTTAAAATATAAACTGGATATTCAGTCTAAGGAAACTGGAAACTGCAGAGCGACAGAAGAACCAACAATATCTCCTGTTTTCTCCTTTAATGAGTCGACTCTTCTTGTGCTTTCAGACCAAAGAACTACAGACTCTTCACAACCTGCTCAATCTCTTGGTACAGGACCTCACCACATGGGTCAAGAAGGTTTCCTTCTCATTTCTACTCTGAAGCTCACCTTCTCCTGCTCACACTGCTGACAAATGTTTCTGCTGCTCTAAAGTCTGGTCTCCAGAACTTCCTAAAAACTCTCAAAGTCTCTTCTGCTGCAGGTTGCTTTGTAGAACTGTTCCAGAAAACCTCACTAAACCACATGGAGGGGCCTCAAGATAGTCGTCCAAATGAAACCGTACGAAAACCAAACTAAGGCACAACCCAAATGCTAAAGTCTCCTGCAGCCTACCAGAGAACCTCTGAGAACAGAGAATCAGGACAGGAACTCTTACCTTCTGGACAATCAACGTTGGTTCACAAACAAGAATACAGAATGTGTCTGACCAGAAACCTCTGAAGACTCACTACAGCCAAGATAAAGACAACTCACCTGCACCAAATCCACTAATCACTGCACACATTAGCACCATGTGCTAACTGTGGCTAAAGAACCACATTTACCAAGACAACTATCCAGTACAAAGCCCTAAAACACACCAAGAAACTCATTAAAGACGATTTTACTGCTGGAAGCTGCAAGCCAACGCCTAAAGAACAAACTAAAGCAATGGAGCCGAACCCGGTTCAACGGTGAAGAGAAGCAGAGGAAATGTTTGTCTGCAGCTAAATAAAGCAGGAAGACACTGAGCTGCTCAGGTGTTCCTGATAACACCAAGCAGCCACCTGGACAGCCAATAGGAGCACAGCTTACTGGAAGTCCAGAGGGCTGGGTTAGTCAAGGAAATTTAGTTTAAAGTTGAAGCAGAAAGTTAACAAAGAAAGTTGAAAACCACCTTCTGATCCCTGAAATCTCTGAGTTTTCACACAAAGAACACCTGAACATGTCAAACTGGTTCCATAGTAGAACCATCATTGTAAAAACGTCATAGTATGGTGTGTTGCTCAAAAAACATTAGGACCCAGCTGTCTAGGGTCACCGAGGAGCAACACAAAAACAGGACAAACGCTGGTTTCCAAGGGGTTAGGAGGATATTTATTTGAAAGAGTAAGTTTACAACAACACATGTGAGCAGAAAAATCACAAAGTCTGTCTTTAGTTCAGCTGAAAATATTAGTTTTTGTCTTTTTTATTGACCAAACTTTTCAGGAAGTAGATGAAGAATAATTAAAGCTCTCATGTAGAAGTCCAACTTGTTTTGGATCCTTGTGGAGAGTTTAATCTTAGAGTTTGTAAAGCTGTTGAGTTTTTAGATTCACATGAATTGTTTTGACATTTAATAACCGAGTCCTGAAATAAAATTACAGTTGTGGATTTCTGTTGTTTAGTCTGGACTAAACAAATAACAGCAGCATAAATCTCAAACGTCATTATGAGGATTGAGGTTTCTCACTTGATAATGATCAAAATATGAAATTTAGGTTGGTTTAAAGGAATATTCCACCTTAAATCTTTGAATGTTGACCTAAAAGGTTGGTTTCAGGAAGTATTCCACCTACAAGGTCCTCACACATCCACCTTAAAGGAACATTCCACCAAAAATCCTTGGACATGCACCTAAAATGTTGGTTTAACCCAGTATTCCATCCAAAATCCTCAAGAGACCTGAGGGCTGGTTAAAAGGAATATTCCACCTAAAACCTCAAATATAGACCTGAAAGGGTGGTTTAGAAAAAAAATCCTTCAATGTAGACCAAAAAATCTTGGTGTAAAGGAGTATTCCACCTTAAATGTAGACCTAAAGGATGGTTTGGAGTAATATTCTACTCTAAAATCTTCTAATGTAGACCTAAAAGGTTTATCTGATGGTATATTCTACCCAACATCCTGGAACATTTACCTAAAAGGTTGGTTTAATGGTATATTCCCACAAGAACCCTTGAACACTGGGCTTAATGGTATATTCCACCCAAAATACTTGTACATGTACCAAGAAGTCAGTGTAAAGGAAATGTAGACCTAAAAGGATTGTTTAAAGGAATATTTAAACGATTATTTTCATTATTTAATAATCTGTTACCAGTCAAAACCTTGACAAACTTATTTTCATCAGTTTTTTTTAGTGGAAGTCACAATAAAGGAGCTCTTGGTTTTTACCAGCGTTACTGAGTCCAAAGCTGCTGTTTCAACACAGAACGTTCACATGCATCCACAAACCTCTCAGCACTCAAACACCCACAGACAGGAGGCCAGCTGGACCGAGGCTCGGCGGCGTCCTCAGACCCACGAGTCGGGGAGTCGCTGAACTTGTTGGTCCGGTTTGAAGGCCTCCATGTGGTCCAGTAGAAGTCCACGTAGTCGGTGTTGGCTTTGAACCGCAGCGACTGGCCACCATCAGCTGGACCAGCTCGTCCTCGTAGGACTCCTCCTGTAGCCTTGAGGGAACCACAGGAACATTCAGTAGCTGTTGGAGTTCTTCCTGTCAGGCTCGTGGTAGAACGGCTCTGAAGAATCTTGTACTTGTCTTATCTGGAACAATCTAACAGCCTAAACTGTTAACAGCAGTGTAAAGAAGCAAACACAGAGGCATAGATTAGGACTCAAACTAGATTTATTTTAGAGAACAAATCAACTTAGAGGTATTTGTTCACACATGTGGCTGAATAGGAGGCCGTTCAATCAGATTGGAGGTCTTCACTCTGTAGATTGTTTGTTCGGTGAGACTCTTGGACCTCCATCAGCTGACGTGGATGTTTGATGGTCTTCCTCTCTAGTGCCAGATGATTCATCCATGAATTCAGCAGCTACAGACTGAAATGAAGCTCATGCTGCCGTTATTGAATTCCTGTTCCAGATCAAATGTTCAGAGCTCACCTTGAATGCAGCCGTCTGCTGTCTGATAGTTTTTCTCATTGTAGTCTTCAATAAAGTCTTTTTCCTCATGTCAGGATGTGGTGAGACTCTTTCTCAGTCGCTGCAGACGTCCCTCATTGTGCATCTCCAGAGAAGAAACAGAAAAACTGGTCATTGCTTCAGCATCACAAATGCTCTCCAGCATTGAGAGTGTTTAAGGAATTCATTCATTGTGTTGTGAACTTTGAAGGAGCAGAAACTTTACAGCTGCCAAACATATGAGCTCCATTTCTGGATGTTTTAGGAAATGAAGTTCATCAAATGAACAATTGATTTTTGCTGATAACTCATTAAATTACTTAAGAAATCTAACACAAAAACCTGTAAACTCTCAGGCAGCTTTTGTTAAAGTTTGTCTATAATTCTACCATCATGTTCTGGAACCAGGACTCTGCAGAAGTTCCTTCAATCAGATACTTGTGTGTTTCTATTTAAGGCCTCAGGTTTGAACGTACAGCAGAGGACAAGAAAGGAGTGATTTTAATATTTAAATCAGTCCAGTAAATGTTTGGAGTAAAAATGATTAAAATTCTGATTTAGATAGATTTGTGTCAAATAATATTGTAGAGTCTCACTTAAATATATCCAAATGAGTTCAGTGTATTTACATTTTATAGAAGATTTCTTAATCTCAATACTGTAAGTTCTGACCCTAAATATTATAATAATGATGTAAAGTTAAATAAATACTATTGTAATGCAGTCAAACTTTAATCAGCTAAACTTACATAATAAATATCACTGTACAGTCTTAACCTGAACATTAATATTATTGAGGTAAATTTACATAAATCCTGATGTTCTAGAGTCTTAACTGGAATATTTCTAACATGAATCTTTTTGTATTGTGCTGATAAACAATAACCCGACTTTCAGATAATATTTGTTGCCTGTGATTGTGAGACTAAATTCCTCCACATTCTGGAACTTTCCACACAGTAGCTGTAGGAATAAATAAACATAAAATCTGTTCATTTCCACATTATGCACATTTATTTATTCTTAATATCTCAGACTGAATGGTATCTGGCAGTAAAAACAAACTCATCTGCTGGACTGAATTTCCCAAAATGGAAACATGGACAGAATTTAACACTCATGTATCCATGGCAACGCTGAAGTTCCTGCTTCTTACCAAAGTTCACAACACAAGTAAAGATTTTAATGTAAAATTTCAGGGATGACTGCTGACCATAAGTATTCTGATCAATACTTCATGATCAATATCAGGACAGATGTTACAACTCCAGCTGTTGCATTAGACTGCAGTTATTCACAGAGAAATTAAAACATCACATTGCTCATAAAAACTAGATGGGACTTTTATTAAATGAAGTGCTGGTGAATAAACAGTGTAAAAAGTGCAAAGCAGCTCCATTAAATCAGGAGATGTGAGACTTCCACAGCATGGATCACCATCTGCTGTGTTGATTCATAGCTGAATGTCAGAATGAACTGAGCTAGAAAAGCTGCTTTGAGCTGCAACATTACAGTCTGACAATCCAACACCATCACAGTTTTCATCTGGTTGTTTTGCTCCAACATGCTATGAAGTTCAGTTTTTACCTGAATCAATACAGAGATTCTATTTCCAACCAAGACTGGAATAAAAATTAGAATGTTATGAGGTTATTAATGCAACTAAATCCTTTCAGATGGAAGGATTTACTTCTAAGTTCTAATTCAAGTTTCAGCTGGAGCACATTGCATTCACAAAGAAAAACAGCGATACCTTCATAGCAACATTTAATAAACCTAAAGCTTCCCTGTTGGCTCATTGGTGGAGTTTGTTACTGAGCATCTGAACCTTAAATCCAGTGAGACGACCATCTTCAGTCGAGGCCAGTCAGAGAACTTCAAGACTTTCCATCAGCTGGACCAGATGTGGCATCATCTCCCTCTGAACATCTGGATGACAGGAGAAAAGACAGAATCAAACACAGATCACAGAAATACAATTTATTCACTTTCATCATTTTATAAAAGTAGCATGAACTTTATTAAAACTTTACAACATCAGTAATGAAAGTAAATGTTTTTATCTCATGTTGAAGCTAAATTTAAAGTCAATTTTAATGACAGTTTATCCTGAGAGGAGTGAGAATGGAGCGTTTCTTTCCTTTTTAGAATATTCCCTCAAAATTTTCTGTTTATTATTGGCTTTAGAAGCATTTTTCTTGACTTATTTATTTTTAGGTACCTCAGACTGATGCACTTTGCTGGTTTGCAGATAATTTCATGTACAATGACAATAAAGATCTTCTATTATAACATATTTTGCTAAAACACGAACTGCAAACCGTCTCAACCGTCTCTCAGTCTGCAAAATTCCAACTGCGACAAAGAATTATCTGATGTAATTATTATAATTAGAGGTCGACCGATATGGGATTTTCAAAGGCCGATGCCGATTTTTAAAAAAATTTTCAGCCGATGGCCGCTATCTAAAGCCGATTGTAGAAGCCGATTTTTAAGTGTGCAGATGAGGAACGTGCAGCAGCCTCGCTCTGGGCATTTTGGAAAAGCGCTTTATAAATAAAATTTATTATTATTATTATTATTATAGGCGCGCAACACACACACGCACGCACGCACGCACGCACGCACGCACGCACGCACGCACGCACGCACGCACGCACGCACGCACGCACGCACGCACGCACGCACGCACGCACGCACGCACGCACGCACGCACGCACGCACAGATTTACTTTCTCACTTGCTTGTATGCCTGAGGCTGACACTAAAACTTAAACGGCTAACTTTTACAGTTTGATGATCACACAGTAAAGACTTTTAAAGGCTAAATCAACATTGCATTTTCTCTCTTACCAAGAAACAAATCTCTTACCTGTATTTTTTTACCAAATAAGCAGGTGTGGAGCGAGGCTTGTTGTTGCCTGGCTCACTCGCTCCGCTCATGCGCCGCTCTCTGAGTGCCGGGGGTCCTTCTAAGGGAAAAGCGGTCGTGGCAGCTGCCCGTACGGGTGCCTGATCACAAATCGGCTTTTTATTTGTAAATATCAGCCGATGGCCGATATTGAAAAAAGTCCATATATCGGCCCAAAATATCGGCCGGCCGATATATCGGTCTACCTCTAATTATAATCTTTACTGAACCAGCCCTGGAATTAATAAAAATCTGTATATGGATATGATTTTCTCTGATGGGACCACTAAAACTGCATACAACAAAGTAAATCTCTTCTGCACAGCACACATGCTACACTTTTGTATAACTCTGGATGTCAGAGTAAAGGCAGACAGATCCACCGATCAGCCACAACATTCTGACCACTGACAGCTGAAGAGAACAACATCCATCATCTTCTTCTATTGCAACGTTCTGCTGGGAAACCTTGACGTTCATGTGGATGTTTGACATGTACCACCACCTAAACACTGCAGGACAAACAACCCCCTAGTCTCCATGGCAACAGCAGTCCTTGATGCCAGCTGCCACCCTCAGCAGGACAAACTAAAACTGCTCAGGAGTGGTCTGAGGAACACGACAGAGCTAAGCTGTTCACCTGGGTTCCACACTCCCCATATCCAGATCTGATGGAGCATCTGTGGGATGGTCCAGGATCAGCCTGGTCTAGGTAGGACCCACCCTGCAACCCACAGGATCCACAGAATCCACAGGACATCCCCAGAGGTTCTGATGAACCACTGGGTCAGAGGAGTTTTAGCAGCATAAAGGGACCAACACAGTATTAGTCAGGTGGTCAGAATGTTCTACTGTTATATTGTCATGCTGATTATATGATCAGTAAATGTTACCATCAATTATAATGTCCACATTGATCAGGAAAAAACAAAACAAAACAACTATCTGTTCATTCAGAAACTGTGGGGTTAAACCTAAAAACACAGACCTCAACAGCAGTTTGTTTCAAAGCAGAACACCAGCCAGTTTTCACTAAAGAAGCTTTCAGAGCAACAATTAAATGACAGTTTTGTTCTCATTAAGTTCACAGAGTCAGTGTCAGCCAAAATAATGTACACACATCAGGAAAAGAAAAACTTTTATAAATATTTCATATGTATAAGTACTTCTATACATATAGATACCTCTTTTGAAGTTTGATCAAATCACGATAACTCTGTGTCCTGTTGTACGATGTTTTCCCAACAGATGGCGCTACCCTCATGAATGGAGCATCAACAAGTGACATCTACAACACAACAGAAATGTCTGGAAGCCAGTGACCACCACTTTGAGCACCTCTTGTAATTGTAGAGGCCAAAGATAACTTTTATTCTTTTCCTGATGTGTGTAAACATTATTTTGGCTGACTCTGTATAATGGGTTTCTGACAGGTCACCAGTCAACATCTTTTTATAATGATGACAAACATACCTGCATTCTACAGGAGTGATTTTCCTCATGTGCAGGTAAAGATGTGTGAGGAGCTTAGAGATGACAGGAGCAGGAGTCATCCTCACTAATTCAGCTTCCACCTAGAAACAGAAAGACCACAAACAAACACACTGATAGACTCTCAAACGTTCAACCTCACAGCCTCAAAATATCTGTTTAGGAAGTGTTGTGTTTCTAAATTCTGCTGAAAGCATTGGCAGACATTCTCTTACAAGGTTGTGTAAAAAGCAGCCTGTCCTCTGAGCTACTGAGAAATCTTCCTGAACAAAGTTTCTACATGTAAATCAGCTCAACAAAAACTAAAGCCTCAGTCAGAGATAACAGGTATCGCAAATGATAAACAACTTTCTTTGTTAACTCAGACTTTCTGCTTCAACCTCACATAAAAAGGAGAGTTTAACCAGTCAGGTGACTGAAAATGAACGGCTTGTGCAGTTCTAGATCCAAAAGTAGGATGTTTCATCTCATGTTTTACTACAAATACATACTACAATAAATAAATACAATGGTTGGTTGTTAGTTTATTCACTATTAATGTCACTTTATATACTGGACTGAACTTGAGCAGTGGAAGAAAGAAGGAATTTAATGAAATTACGAAGATTCAGAGAGGTAATGTTGCACAATGTTAAGTTAAGCGCGTTTAATTCAAACCAGCTGAATGTTAAACTTCAGTGCAGCTGAACGGGTTTCATTTAACCTTAAAGTAAAAGAACTTTTTTAAAAGCTAAAATACACAGCAGAGAAACACAGGTTGAGAATTTCATTCCAATAATGATGAACCGCTGCGGCAGCAACTAACAGGTGTTCAGCGGTAAGTTAGCCACCTGTGTTAATTAGCCCGCTAGCTAACTTAGCCACTTAGCTAGCTAACGCGTCCGGACCAACTGCTCAAACACGACAAAACACAACTCTTCACAAGTCGCTGACTTAACGTACAACAAAACAACGCTACTGGTTAGAAGTATTTATCTTCTTACCGCGTTTTACTCCAAAAACAAGGTCAACAGCAGCCAGAGATGCTACCAGACGTGCAGACCATAGATACATATAGCAGACTCGACCCGCTAGCAAGCTGTCTTCTGTATGTCTATGGTCTGACCAGTCACTGCTCTCTGGCTCCGCCCTCTGAGAATCCTGTCGTTTGGCTCCACACTTGCTGATGACCACTTCCGGTCTCAGAAAATGAAAAAAATTGACCTTTTTTCGTTTCTGTCTCTTACTGATTTTATTTTTTTTGTTATTCTAAGTATAAAATGAAAACCAAAGCATTTTTAAAATTTCGTATATCCCTTTTTGATCATGAAAAGGAAAAACGCCTTGTATTTCAATTTTAGTTTTTGTATTTTAAAACGAAAATCAAATAACCACTCGTTTTTTGTTTTTCGATACCCGTTTCAGAACGAAAAATCCAATTGCCAAAATATACACGGACCCTTAAAGAACCTAAAAGGGAAGTCTAGTTGCTTTTTACTGAAACTCAGAGTATCACCATAACCTGGATGACTGAGGATCTACTTTATTATGGATAATTTATTATGATCAGACCAGAAGCAGAACTTACCTGCATCTATTGCAAAGATACTACATGTGTATTTACATGTGAAATCGGTGCAACAGAAATACTTGAATGATCTCTGGTTAAAGACCAGAGATCATTCAAGTATTTCTGTTGCTTGCAGTCAACCACAAGGGGGCGACACAAGTCAAGACATTCTTTAAATTTCTCGAAGTGTTCAGTGTCTGGCAGACAAGGAAAGGAGATCACCTCAACTACTGGACCGTTTAAAAAAAATTATCCAATCAGAGGGCGAGTTTTTTTAACTTTTCCGTTCACCATGCCGGTACCCACTGATTGAGCAATCTTCTGGTTTTATTCTCAACGTTCTTCACCGTGTGGCTGCTCCTTCTAGGCTCAGATCACTGGGTCCAAATTAAAGTAGGTCAGGAGGTCTGAGTGAGGATGAAATTTCAGCACATTATGTTACATGTTAAAAATGGACATCAAGGTTGTCTCTTTGTTCCCAGTGAGGACAAGTCTAGACTTGCCTGCTCTGGGTCAGACACACTGAGGTCATAGAAGCAGGGTGAGTTGTGTAGTAAAAGTTTAACAAAGAACAAAATTATTGACTGGATCAAATTTATGATAAAAGAAACTTGTAGGGGTCGTTACTGTTTTCTTTTAAGTCCACCACGTGTAATGTTGTGCATGTTTGAAACTTTTTAAATGCGCATTTTGATCCAGATTTGACAACTCCTATCTGCTCAGCCCCTCTGCTGCTGGGAGGTGAGGTGGGTGGGGTTAGTCAAATTAATCTGAACATATAACGCCTCTGAGCCGCCCTCGCATCGTAAACTGCAGAATGTGGAGTTGTAGTCGGGTTGGTAATCTGCCACACTGGATTTGAAAGCGCGCAGGACCAGAGGACAGGTTTTACGCACGAGTCCCGCCCGCGATCATAAGCGTTTAGCAAGCTCGTAATAGAGAAGGAAACCTGTTCTCATGGTGGGTGCTTCATTTCTTCGTCGAGGAGTAGTGTTGGCTGTTTGAATGACACCTCCAGTAAACATGGATTACGGACGGACCATGGCCCCTCCGGTGCCGCCCCATAAACCCAAAGCTGCCCGGCCAGGGCAGGCGCAGGAGCGGCTGCTGAAGTGCGTCCTGCTCGGCGACGGAGCGGTGGGCAAAACCAGTCTGGTGGTCAGCTACACAACGAATGGCTACCCAACCAAATACGTCCCTACTGCATTTGATGACTTCTCGGGTAAGTAAAGTCAATATGGTGCTTTTTTTTCGGTCATAGATTGTAGACAGTATGAAAAAATGTTTTCCACCACTGATAACTGAAAAACTGAACAAATTCAGTGTAGTCATGCAGATTTAGATTGGATTCTCGGATTCAGTTGAGGTTTATCAAGTGAATTAAAAGTATTTTAAAAACCTATTTCAACTGTAGAATCTTAATTCACATTTTAGAAATAGATCACTTCTGCCCACCTCCCTGCCACTGTCACTCGTTTTCACTAAACTCTTCTCCAACTCTGCATGCCTTGAAGCACTAATTCTCCCCCACCCCACCCAAATTCTCCCATTTCCCCCTATTATTCCACTGTTATGATAGAAATGTTTGTGTTTCCTGTTATCTGCCTTCCATCGGTGTTAATGTACATGAGGTGTCCTCCCAGGTTTCCCATTTGGCACGTTTCCACTTTCCATACAGTCTTACTAGTCCCAGCAAGCTTTGCTTTTGCAAAATAAGGAGAGAGAAGAGAAGGAAATCCCTCTAAGTGGGTGTTTTTTTTAAACTGATCAGGTGTTGGCCTGGAAAAAAACACACCTGTGACCTGCTGATCACCTTTATTGATTTATGATCGATCTGTCCCTCTAAAGCTGTCTTGTAGAAATATATATCCACAGGTGCGCACATCAGCTGTTGCCTGCAGGGTGCAAGATGAACTGATAGAACTGATGTACAAAATGACACTTATCATGATTAAAATGTATTTTATACAATTCTTGACAATGTCTCTCACTAAAGTAACTGGTCATCTTGAGTGTTTTTGTCATTAATCTTCTCCGAAATTACACTGATGAGCGGTAAAGGTACAACTTTGCCAACACAAATCCCATAAAACACTCGCTGAGAACATACACACACACTGCCTTGCTGGCTCAACCATCCCGTCCTGAACAGAGAGCATCTCTGGTTCAGGGGTTTTGGATTGCACAACTCTGCCTATTGTTGTCAGCCTTGACCCGTGAGCCCTCTCCTCTATACTGGAATGGACACATCTGTCGCAATGGCTCTGAGGCAGAGATTGTCTTTCGCTGGCCTGACAGAGACTGATTGTGCAGTTGGGGCCACTCAGTAGTGATGATGTCATTTCTCTGTGCCTGAAATCACAGCGTCCCCTTGAAAAACGGACTTTCTGAGCAGTTATGCAACGCCACAGGTGGCAGACATTCAGGGAAGCAGGGAGCTGGGGAGAGAGGATGATAAAAGGGGTGAATTTTAGTCCAGAGAATCAAGGCAGTATCAGATGTCAGGTATTAGGAAATGATTACACAATGGCAGCTCTCTCTCTCTCATTTTCCTTTCTCTGTACGTCTGGTACATCACAGTGTCATGGTAGCTGTCCTACTGCATGAATAGTTCCAGCAAACTCTTTGATCAGGTGGCATGACCGACCACACACTTTCAGGCTTGTTGTAAACGTTTCCATGTGCCTGCTGCTGCGTTATGTTCGATCTTCTGAAAAGAATAAACGGCCCTGTAATGAAACTTGCTGTAACATGACTCATCCACTTTTTCCAATCTGGAAATGAGGCCTGTTGGAAGAGAGGCACTGAATAAACAAAATCTGCTTCGTTTTTTACCGCTGCCGCCACCCTGCCATTAGACAACCTTGGCGTGGCCGCTGCCAAAACACAGCACAGAACAAAGCTCACCAAGCGGTCTGAGCGACAGTAAAGTGTTATGGTCTCGACAGTAACTGGCAGAGTGGGTGGGCGAGACAGAACAGGCCGTCTGAGAGCTGGAAGAGCACAGCAGGGGGTCTTTGTGTTTTCAACTGGCAGCCTTTTGTTTATTTCTGAGAGTATTCTGGTGGGTCGCTGTGTGCGTCAGCTGGGGCCTTATATACAGTCTTAAAACCATGCTAACAGCTGTGACTTATCTTCTCTGTCTGTTTCTGTGTCTACAGCTGTGGTTCAGGTGGATGGAAGCCCGGTTAGACTGCAGTTGTGTGACACGGCGGGACAGGTGAGTTCTGTTTGCACACAGATTGCGTTACCATTTGGCACCTTATCTGGAGGTCTCAGGATCTGCTACACTGTCATGTTTCATAAGATGTCACCTTGATGTTTAGTTGGTCCATTACTTTGGTTAAACTTGATATATTTCAACAACATTTAGACCATCATGACTTCATTAAGGAGTTAAGCAGAAACATTTGCCTGCTGTAGCCTCCCATATGATTTTCTGTCTATTCCTGTTTTATTTCATTATAAAGTGAGAATCTTTAACTGTGGCTGTTGATCTAATAAAATAAGTCATCTGCAGACCAAATGCTGAGTACTTATTTAAGGTCATTTTGACAATTTTTGGTGTTTTACAGATGAAATAATTGACCACTTGATTGTAATTTGCTTACTATGTAATATTGTTGACTGGTTACAACCTAACTGTTCTGTCAGGCACACAGTGGTGCACAGAGTTCTCCAGGTAAATTTATTGACTCATTATTATGTCGTTAGGGCAATCTTGGAAGGAACAGGTTGTGAAACAGTGTTTTCTATTTCTCTGAGGCACGAGTGGCTGTTTGATAATCCCGCTCAATAGAACCCTGCCCTGGGAGCAGCATATTTGACATTCACAAACGCTGCGAAGGCACTGCCAGTTGTACACAGAATCAAAGACAGTTTGGCCATAAAGTGGAATGAGGCATTTGAACAAAACCCTCTAATGCGTGTAAAACCTCACAGCGTGTTGCAAGCTGCACACAGTGGTAAAAACTGCACACACACGCACACACACAGGCAAGCTTGGGCAAATATGGGGAGATAAAAGTCGACAAACACTTACTGTACTGATGCAATTTTAGAAGAGGGGAGCTTGTGCCAGAAACAGGTCGGGGTGTGCCCTAAAAAAAAAAAAAGAAGTAGAGATGAGAGAGACAGAAAGACACAGAAGTTCTGGAGAACGATGATAGCAGCTGCCGCCAGAGCCGATAAACAAAGTTGCTCCTCACTCAGAGATGTTGATATGTCTGTATATTCTGCAGATGGACCTACGTCATCAGATAGCAAAGCACAGCCAAAGCTCGTGTGCGAGACTCATAAGCTGATAAGTGTCCACTGTGTTTGCTGGGCTTCAGAGCCACATGTTAGCGGTTGAAGTTGCAGATTGTTTCTGCAGATTTCAGCTGTGTTTTAAGATCAGAGGGAGCCGGTTTAGGGCATTGTTTAGTCAAGTAAGGAGTAGAAGATGTGCTGGGAAGGAGTGGGTTAAAGGCAAAGAAGGAGAGGTTTGTGTCAAGTTTCTGCCAACTTTAATCTGCCTGCTCAAGGGTGTGGGAGGTCCTTGTAAGTTAAAGCTGTTTGGCTCCAAAGTGTTAATTTAAGAGATTTACTGCAGATGATAGAAATGAAAGGGCAGGACTGCTGTATATTAGCACAATATAAACACTGTTTAGACAGTTTGTTATTGAACAGTTATTGGCACAATTCCCATCTAGTGCTTGAGTGTGTTGAAATACATTTGTTACTGGTTAGTTTGAAGTGAAGGGAAATAATTCCAAATGATTCCACAGACATTAAGCTCTTCCTTTGTCTCTCCGTCAGGATGAGTTTGACAAACTTCGCCACTTCTGCTACAGTCGGACCGACGCCTTGCTCCTCTGCTTCAGCGTCGTCAGCCCGGCCTCCTTCCAGAACGTCTGGGAAAAATGGG
The DNA here is from genome assembly GCF_022539595.1 of Amphiprion ocellaris. NCBI lineage: Eukaryota > Metazoa > Chordata > Actinopteri > Pomacentridae > Amphiprion > Amphiprion ocellaris. The sequence continues at coordinate 5,221,750 of NC_072772.1, forward strand.
TCCCCGAGATCCGCCGCCGCTGCCCTCTGACGCCCGTCCTCCTCGTGGGCACCCAGTGCGACCTGCGGCAGGACGTCAAAGTGCTGATCGAGCTGGCGAGGCGGAGGGAGAGGCCGGTGCTGGAGGAAGATGCCAGAGCACTGGCGGAAAAAATTGGGGCGGTGACGTACGTTGAGTGCTCGGCGCTGACGCAGAAGAATCTGAAGGAGGTGTTTGATGCAGCCATCTCTGTGGGGCTACGGCAGTCTGACCGGAGGGTGAGACGGGAGAGAAAGGTCCACAGCACGGCTGATAAGATGAAGATGCTGTCCAAGTCGTGGTGGAAGAAGTACGTGTGTGTCCAGTAAGCGAGGGAGGAGATTACCTCTCTGTGACTGATGTGAAACTGAAACTGCTGATTTATTTGGAGGGACTGAGTTGGATGTAAGGACTTGTTTTTACATTCACATGGATTTCCCCAGATGAGCTGATCTGAATGACTTTACTTCAGTGGAGCAGCAGCTGAACAGAGTGTGCCTGCCTGAGCTGTGTGGTGTCTGTGGGTTTGGGATGGTTTCACTCTGACCAGAAAAGACCCTTTGTTGATGCCTAAGAGACAGAGAGCACAAGGCTGTAACCACTGTCTGCACCTCAGAGCCAGTCCCTTAAATATGACTGTGACCAGCATGCAACCAAAAATTATGGCGCTAATAAAATGTTTATGGCACATGGACTGCATATCATAACGGACTTATCCAAAGGAAATGTGAGCTGACTTGGAGGGGAAGTGTAAAGAGGGTGACGTTGAATACTAAAAGTATGCTTCTTCTTTTTTGTCTAATTTGGTTCCCTTCTTTAGCAAAGCATTAAATTGTATGTATTCTACACTGTAATTCAGACCCTAAGATTTGCAATAGATCTAGTTTCATTTTTGACTGATTTCAAAGCATGAAGTTAATGCAAACTGATAAGCTTAAAACCCCAAAATCAAAGATGCAATTATTCTACTGTTAAATCCAGTCCTGCACCTTTTTTTCCTAAATCAGAAGCATCTACAAGTCAGATGACAACTTAAGAATATAATCTGTAGCTTGTTGGATTTATGATAACTCTTTTTTTTGAGATTACAATCTAATGTATATGAGTATAAATTTTCTATGGAATCAGTGACATCTAGAGGATGTGTATGGCTGCTTTGAACGGTATATGAACTGCCATAGTTATCTCTGTGCCACATGGTGAAGTGTTGATACAGCTGTCACACTGTTACTCAACCACATAGAGATCTATTAGCTCCTCACTATAACACATATACTACAGTAAATTGACACATAGCATTAATAGAAATAACTTATAGTGAATAAGACATCTGCTGTAGTTTCAGTTGTTCACTTTGCCCAAAAAGCTTCATCTGGAGTGTTAAAGCCAACTTTTTGTTACTGTTACAATATTGCATCAATGCATAGGTGGTGCCACTGAACATTGCACTTATCACACACAGTCCAAACACATCACTGAAGTCCTGCCATGCAATGGCCTTTGGACCAGTGTTGGAGTGGAAACTTTAATAATCCTGTAAAAAACTGGGTGTCAGAGCAGGTAAAGGTCTCCTGTTCTCTGCACTACACCATCAGTTTGGATGATCACAGGGTCTTTTATTGTCATTCTAATCAGGGCCTTAAACAGATAATTATCCATCTTTGTCGGTCAGTATATCGGAGCTCTCTTCTCTTTTGAAATGATACAGTAAATGAGGTGAAATCACCAAAGAGACTGATTCTGTGTTTGCTTCTTATTTTTCAGAAGCCTGTCATTCAGCTCTGTCTATTTATCTGTTCCTTCTGGGCCAATAACTGATCAAAGAGCGATGCAGAGCAGATGTATGAAATATCGTATGTCGATATGATTGTTACATAGTATTCATTTATGATGTTTGTAATGCCATCAGGATAAGCCTTTATGTGCATATATAAGTGACTCAGTCGTCGGCTGTGCTGTCCAACTCTAAATGGTACTTAACAGTGTGAGTGTTTCAGTTTGTGTCTGACTCTGGCATGAGAAAAGTTTGTTGAGCTGTATGAACGGAATGAAATAAAATGTGAAATATTTAACCAGGTTTTACTGTTCACTCTTCCATGGAAATACTGTATGTTATCTTGACAATCAAGCAGAAAGAGAATGTTTCTGAGGTCAGTGGTTGTTGGAGTGTGAAGAGGTATTTTCACTGTTCTTGTATGCTTTATATGTGTCAACAAAAGAAAAAAAGTGGAGGAACTTGGCCTAAATTCAGATGTTTACATCCAGATTAGGCATTCACACCTACTGAATTTGTTTTTGGTACCAAGAAGAAGGACATCACACACACAACTACAAAAAATGTCAAGGATGGCCAAGATTTATTTTCACTGCAGTCCTTTTAAAGCCAAAATATTCAATATATAGTCCACTGCCTTAATATTGTCTGGATGTAAATGAGGAAGTATTGTACCTAATTGGCTTAAATTGTGAGAAAACTCCCATCATGCTTTGCTATGTATCATGTATTGAAGAAAACTGAAAATTTCTGCATTCTGACTAGTGAATAAATCAACAAACTGTCTCTAAAATTAACCTAAAAACTATATTTTTATGAAATTGGGAAAGAGTTAAACTCTACTTCAAAGATTTAGCCTCAGAGGTTTTGTCGGCACCAAGACTTCTAACTATGCAAGATCAGATGATTATAATTGCCTGAAATAGGCCTTTCCTCCTATTCATAGCCGCGCATCTACACCACAGTATATAACAATGGGCAGAGAATGACAGTTAGCTTGGTATCTTGTACTTGTTTAGAAGCGCTAATGATAGGGTAGACGGCTAAAAGGGAGTTTTGTGTCGTCTGGCAGGCTGCAGATGAGTATGTTGTCCAGCCTCAGAGCGGGTGAAACTCAGGCAGGAGTGCTGCCAAGTGGTCTAATTATGATAGTCAGGATGGCTCCACTTTCTACCAAAGTTTTAGCAGGAACCCCCCGTTGTTGTGTCTCAGCGAGGCAGCCACCTTGTGAAACGTCCTGTGATTTAGCATTGTGGCTTGTGTAATGTCTACCTGTCTGCTAGAAGCGCACGTTATTGTCTGTGGCAAGGAATCCTGAGCTGCCAGTCATGAAGCCAACAAGCAGGAACCATATCAGGGGAGGGGTCTGCAGATCTCTCACATTTCACTGTGTTTGATTGTTTTTACTCTGTTTCCAAGTGTCTGTCCACTAATTTAGACTAGACTGCTCAATCCAAATACCGAAACTGTCCCTGAGGTGGTAAAGTCAATAAATACCCCACTGTATAAACCAGGCGAGCTCAGTGTAAAGCAAACATAGGTGGCGGTGTTTGTCTAACCAAGTGTCAACAAAAAAATACGTCAGCGAGTCAATATCACCAAACCCTTGAAGACAATGGAAGTCATTTGGAATTGACAAAATATTATCATTTAGTGGTAGTCTGACTGTATGCACTGGAGACGTTTCACAATCACAGGCTCATGGAAGCAAACCAACATTTCAGTGACCTTTGTGACTTGATCTGATGGCTTCCAGTAGGGGAGATACCGGGTTCAGTCCAACAGAGCTAATCAGTTCTTGTCCACCGGGAGTTCTAGCTGTCATTAATGTGATCAACATGACTACAACTGCTCATGAAGAACAGGTCCATGTAGATAAATAGAGGGTGTATGTCCAAATTTCTCAGCACAACCACTTCAACGTAAGATAAGTTTGGACAATGGCTACAAATGAAATTCTATAAATAATTTTTTATTCATTTAACAGGTCAACAGTTTCTCTACACATTATGGTTGGAAATGTTAGTTTTTGCCAGCATAGTTAAAAGTTCAATTCAACTGAAGTCAGAAAAAGCATCAGCTCCCAGCATACAAGGGTACTTCAAAAAGCCTCACCAGAAAACATCACAGGAGAAAGATTTTTCACTGTTTCCTTTAACTTTGATGCACTTGGTCCACCAGTGTGTAAGCTTCACTATCTCTTCGTGAAAGAAGATTCCATCCTGAGCCTCCAGATTCTCCTCAGTAGCATGCATGACCTCATCATCACTCTGAAAATGATGATCAAACAAGTGGAATTTCAGTTTGGGGAACTAATAGAAGTCAAAAGGGTGCATTGTCGTGGAGCAACAGCACTACAGCTCAAGGCTTTCCTCACTCTTTTTTCTCTGATAGCTTCAAACATTTCAGTTCATATGGAGAATGAAGTTCCCTTGTAAGTTATTTCAAGGCACTTTGCATCGTAAAATGAAGATCCTACAATATTATATTGTCAGGAGGAACCCAAAGATTCCTTTTGAGCAAGCTCTTTGGTGAGAGTGAAAAGAAAAAGCATTCCTTTAACAGGAAGAAACCTATGGTCAAACCAGGCTCAAACAACTCATGAGAGAGCAATATATATTGGGAAAGTTGATGAGGCCTGTAACTGCTGGAGCTTGGTCATCAAGGGTATGAATGCAAGGAGAAGTATTTTAAATTCTATTCTAGATTTTACAGCATTTGGGATCAATTGGAGGTTTTTCAGAGAGTTATTGAGACATTGTCTTTTTTAGTGTCTTGGTTGATGAGAAAACTGATACAGATCTTATATGTGTATCTTTAACATGAGTCTTGAACCAGCATTTGGTTGGCCTAGCTTAGCACAAAGACTAAAAAGTGACAGAAACAACTTTAATGGATCAACAAAATCCTAGTTTTGGGGGTTTTGTTAGCTATGTATATCATATAGCTGTGTCCCCTGTTTACAGTTTTTGTGCTAAGTTAAGCTAATCGGCTCCTAGCTAAGCATCATATTGAATGGACAGACAAGAGCTGTGTCAATCTTGTCATCTACCTCAGCAAGAAAGTGGGTTTTCTAACATGTCCAACTATTTCTTTAAGATATAGTTTTAAGAATGGTCAGAATAAGCCTGAAATAAGATGTGTGTTATCAGAAAACAAATACTCCCCTTCATGCTATCAGATTCAAAGAAGCATTACTGTAGTCTCACTGGTAGCTACTCTTTTGGATGGAAACAGCTTCAGATCCCTTTTACATTGCAAGGTTGGGTGAGCTAATGGTGCGAAATGGGTGGCCCAGTCAACTGTAGCCATCTTCAGTTGTAAAAACTGAAATGGTCATTGAACTTTTCAGTCCTCTTAACCCTTTTCATTACATAACTTCTGAGAATCATTTAGGTAACAAGTGAACTCTGACTCCACATGAAAGCGCAGCTCCGTAATCAGTTTTGATGTCTTAAAGTTGATGAAAGATTTCTCTGGTACCCCTTAGATAATTGCCTGCATAATGACCAGAGCTCAGCCCACAGGGCGGGATTACTGAAAGACATTAACCATGTTAATCGGGTCTGTGGGTTGGGAAGGGATCCAACCAGTGGACTGTGGTCCACTTTGTACATTGTCTTTAGGATTAACTATTGCTCAAGCTCTTGTAATGCGATGCAATACGTCTGGGGCCCTGATTAAAAGACACCCACACATAAATTGAGTACAGTTCATTATTCTTGACAGAAATCTGCGTTCAAAGTATGTTTAAGACCTCAGTGTCTCTCTCGTAACCCTCCTGTAACAAGTTTCCACAGTGACTTGATCGCATACGCTCACAGAGCTTCAAGTGTCAAGTGCTGAGTCTCAGTATGATTATGACAAACAGAGAAATAAGGGTTGAGAAAAGTTCAGTGGGCTTGAAATGAGAGCTGAGTGATGTTGGTTCAGGCTGCATTGTGCTCTCAAGTACAATTTCATACCTTTTCCTCTGCTGTTTGTTGGCAAAGCTTTTATGGGGATCTTTTATTGTACAAGCATCAGTCAGACACCTGCCTTGCTCAACATCAGACATTATTACTGAAAACCTTCATGCAAAATGCACCATATACTGGGGGTAGGGATTAAAGTGCCACCTCACTAAGATTTTGAAGGAAAATTTCATGCAAACACACATTTTTTTTGTGTGTGGAAAGACCCTTACATGGTGGACCCCCCCTGGTATATAGAAGATATTGATGCTTTATTTACTCACAGGGGAATAAAACAATTAAGGCAGATTTTCCCCTGTTTTTTTGACCTCTTTGTCTTGAGTACAGGTGTCACAGTGCACCAGCATTGACAATAACCATGATATTTTAAAATGAAATATTTATATCATGTTCATAATAATACACATGCAACAATATCATAAATAATCCAGTACCAGTAACTATGTGGTCAACACAACCCAGTAGTGAAGCAACATATAGTTCAGTTATGCCTGCAGACTCCACCTGCACACTCATATTTTGAGTGCATTTCATTCACCAAAAAGAGGCAAAGCACAGTTCCAGATGGATTTGACTGATAGCATAGATTTTTTTCAAAATTTCCTAGAGATGATGCAAAACTGTTATCAGCAAATGATGTGCTTACAAAAACATTGTGGTCAAAGTCTGATATTATGACCACTCAACTTTTGACTTAAAGTTGCTCTAATCAATAATTTCCTGTAACATTGGGTCAAGTGATTTTTTTTAAAGGTAGCAACAAACTCTGCAGTTCACCTCAACCCTGCCAAGCAATTTAACATCTTTCAAGTCATTGGTTTGTTTCACGCCATACAACTTTTATTGTTCACTGTCACTGCTCTCACCACTATCATCCAAAAGCACGCAGCTGTTTTCAGTAGAAAAAGCTCTAAGGAACCTACATTACAATTTCTGCCCAAGGCCGAACAACACACAGACTAGTGGGAAAAGTCTGAGCCAAAGACCCAGACAGGTCCCTAAAGGGCCATAGAGAGAGCAAACACAACCAAAAGGATGTCTAGAAATGAAAGCTAATAGTTGTTCTGTGTCTGCTGGATGTGTAAATTGGTACATATTTGCATTCAACACGTTTGCTGATATGTCAGTGTTGTGTTTCCAGCTTGTTGCCTGGTCCACAAGTGGCCAAACAGTAATGAGGCAGCAGGTAAATAATGTGCTTATGAGTACAAAAAGCAAACACACAGTACATAATGTGGAGAACGCATAATGTAAAGCCAAATTTCTGCTGTGTAGAGGATGGTAGCCACTTGTCCAAATCATATTTCCTGCTCTTCTTTTTTTCTTATCTAATAAATATAAAAGCAAGGGTAATCAAACAGTCATGAGTGTGAAGTTATTTGGGTCTATTACAAAACATGTGTTAAGTAAAAAGAGATTACTAGAGAGATATGAAGTGTGGTTTCACCCACCCAAAAAAGGGGGGAGTTTTGGCTGAAATGTTCTTATATCACCGAATAAAATAGCCTCTCTCTTTATATCTGACGCCACCAACTCGCTGTTAGCTAACGCTCTGGTTGCAGCAGTGGCCTGTCTGGCATGTTACAGTATGGCGTTGCTCGCAGGATTATGTTTTAATAAGCTTATATAAACACCCCCCACAGTGCGGTCTCATTATGGGAAGCTAATTGAGTCGCGCTGTCCCGAGGTCAGTCGGGCCTCTTTGAACAGATCTGTGTTTTGCTATAAAGAGGCCCATCTCTGCCTCCAGAACATCTGTCCTGTGGTCTGTGCAACATGTGCAAACTGTTTGGATGTGCACATTTACGCACTTCATACACAACATAAATGAATGTGCAGTAATTCAACTGTAGCCTCCAGGTTAATTCACATCTTGACAATAACTGTAAAAAAAAAAAAAGCTATAAACCTTGACAACTTGCACCTCCAGCTAATTCTTTGTAAAGTAATTTAGTGGTTTATCAATCTCACATAGTACTCTGTCCTTGTTTCACACCATTTAGCTACTCCCCTAAGTTTCTTGAAGCCTTGCCAGTGTTTCTGTCTGTCTATATGCGGTCATATTTTATTCTTTCTCTTATTTTTAGCCATGCTAGCAGCATGAAATACCACATTAAAATATCTCAACAACAGCTGGGTTGGATTGTCATAAAATTTTGTTGTGATATTCATGCTCCCAGACAGTGAATCCTACTGACTTACAAAATCCTGTTTTTTTGTTTTTTTTAATTATTATTTTTTAACTACAATTAAACTGCATACAGATTTTCACATAAAATTCATTCTACTGACTTTGTTGATCCCATTAAAATTTTAATCTTAGCGATCCAAGCTTTCTATCATCATGGTGATCGTATTAATTAAAAATACAAAGAACTGAACAAATTTGCCAGTTGGTACGACTCGTTGTTTCATTCACAAACACACACCTGCATCTGTGCACTTGTCACGTGTGCCCTTTCCAAGGTATTGATTGTTAAAGCGGTAAACACAGGTAAGGTTGTGTAACTTCTCTCTATTTATGGCTGAACACACAGGTGAAAAGGTAATTAACCAGCCTCAGATATAATAAAATGACAGAAGTGGCTCCATATCTGTTTCTTATCTGCTGCTCTGCGACACAAAAGGAACTCCTCATTGAGGACTACAGTTAATAATTGACTTGTATTATGTCAGAACTTCGCATGTTGTATCACATCTCGCAGGTTCAGAGGTAAACATTTTGGATTTATATTCTCCAAAGTTCAGACACTAACCAGATGCTGTGTGCCTTCCTGATAAGAAGAACATCTGCTGTTTGCTGAGGATCTCAAGTTGCCTGCACTGTACTTGGTTTCGGCGTTTAATGCCAAATTGTATCTGGGGCATGAAAGTAGCCCTTCCCCTCCACAGTAAGTGATATTGCTGCTGAAACTGGAACACGGGAGTACAGACTTCAGGGTCTAATTCAATAAGGTTTTGATTTCCAAGAAGAACCACTTTTTAAATGTTTTTTTTTTTCTTTCCTCAGTTGATCATATTCCCTGGTTTGAATCCAAGTGAACGGCTGATGTCACTAACAGAGATTTTGATTGGCTTACAGCTGCGGCCCACTTGGCTGATGTTATCTGATTGGCCTCCAGAGACATATATTGTTCTGTATGTAGAAATGGCTTATGGGTTTAGTGACCTCATTTACTCTGAGACATATGTGAAAATTTTCTTCTCCATTCTTCCTTGTCTTTCCTTTTTTTTTTGCTCTTGTTTATATCACCTTACCCTGTGCTTCCCCTTTCTTTCTGCTGCCTCTATCACCTTCTTATCAGTTTATTTTGCTGGCGTTGCCTCATTCTCTGTTTGACTGCTGACAGCCTGCGGTGCTTTGATCTCTCATATGGGACAGATAAGGCTACAGGGTGTGCGTGTTTGTCTATCCATATGCACACACACACATTTGGGTCCTGTTTTCTCTGGCCTTGCTGTGGTTTACCGCTGCCTGGACTGCGAATCCAAGAGCCTTCAGTTTGACTGATTTACACAGCACAAAGACACCTCAGATAACATTCGAGTGATTAATATAGATTACACACCCGGACTGAGCATTTCCAAACATCCGTGCTGAGCTGACGTTATCAAGAAAAGTGCAATTTTATTTCTGAGGTAAACAAACGTCAAAGAAGAGTCTGTCCGCAGGTTTAGTGGTCGCTGATAATGTCAGAGGTGGAAGCTGATTATTTACCCACCCCTGTGACTCATTAGTGGCCCAACCAGCTTAACAAGACCATTGGACCAAAGTGTCCCTTGTTGCAAAGTAAACATAGATAATTCTGATCTCACAAGCAAGACTGACTGAGCTTGTGGTCATCGGATATAATCAGAAAGGTTAAAACTGTCCTTTCAAGGAAGAAGGACTCTGTCAGCAAATGTGTTCAAGTGACAAAGTCATCAAACTTTTGCAACCAAAGGAGAAAATCCTGTCATTATGATTATAATGCAGTGGGAGGAGGTTGGATGGGTCAGCAAAATGTCTGCATCTGACAAGATTCACATTTATTTCTGACAATCACCATTTTTTCAACCATAGCCACAAGTACTTGAACCATTCAAGTATTTTTAGATATTCTGGAGATGTTTGCGTGTTGGTTAGTTAGTCTACCATGTTTGTCTAGATTGAAATATCAGATAGGCTACTGTTAAGAAAGTTTGCAAAGACACCAAAGGTCCCCAGAGGATAAAACCATCTTGGTGACCCCTTGACCTTTTCTTGGCCACAATCAGCATATCAGAGTTTACATGTACGCCTTAACATCACCACATGTACCTGCTGGATTGGCAGAAAAGCTGACATCAACCTTGCAAATCCTAATGAGACTGGTTGTCGCCTGACATTGGCTCTATTGGGCACCATTAGGCTGGCATGTGTGCTTCTTAGAGTTTGGAAAATTTGGTTCAGGCATTCACATCCCCAACAGGATGAATTATAATAATGATGAGTCTTGTTATAACCATGACACCAGAGTACTTTAACAAACTTGTAAGTAAATTTATAATATTCCACTGATCAAACCATGTAGTTATTATAATCCTAAGTGAGTTCTACTTTAAAGTAAGTCTAAGTATGAATTCCACATAGTCCTGGTAATCTTGGCAGTTGAAACAGTATCTAGTTGAAACACTACTATGAGTTTAATGGACTCACTTTCCTCCCTCTAGCTTTTCTTACATCCTCATTTCTCATCTCTCAGTGGTGCATCAAAGATAAACTGTTTATCTGATGTTGAAACTCTTTAATGACTGTTCAGGACCTGATGCTTGGAAGTGTTGCATTGCATCATTATTTGTTTGAGACAGTTTGAAAACGTACTAAAGTGACTGCGGTCTCTTGCTCAGTTCTTGGCATTTGATCAACACATATGCTGTCCTGCTCAGACTGAGGAGATGCATCTTGACAGGAAACAGAACCTCTCACATCCAGGGACACTCTGTTCCCCTCTCTGAGCTAATGTACTTACCGCTAGACACATGAAATCTGGATCTGGTCTCATAGGAGGCTTTAGCACTGCAAGCCCAGACCAGTCCAGCTGTTGGCAGTAATGGGGCCAGTTATGTAAGCTTGTCCTTCTCTCCCTATGCGGCCAGGCTCCATTGCTTGATGCCACGCTGTGCCTAAAGCTCTTTATCTGAAGCTGAGATAACACCTGCAGAAGCACTCCACTTCGCTGTCCTGTATACAGCGGAGCAATTTTACAGCTGACTGGAAAACAACATGATTCAACATGCACATCTGACGTTCTTTTAGTTCTTTGCTGCTTTTTCTTTTGTACATTTTGTTGCCGTTTCTTTGATTTGTGCCCTTCTCACCCGCTTTGTCCTCCTCATTCTTGGCAGCTTTTCCCTTGTTTTCCTTTGTGTTCTTCCACACCCACACTCACTCCCTTATTTCACCCCCTATTCTGTTCTTTTTCCCTGAGTTACCCTTTATTCCTATTCTGAATACCTGCATTCATTTTTCCAATAGAAAACAAAAAACAATGCTTTATTCTTCAGTGCATAGCCAACAGAGTGACCTTTACCTTCTCCTCTCAGACTCCACCTCCAAGTTTCATAACAGACTCATTTATTTTTCCTTTTTTTCCCCTTTTTCTTCTTTCTACTTAGTCAGTCTCTGTTGTCTGAACTTCCGAGTGATACTTCTGTAAACTACAAGGGTATATATCAGTCCACTGTACATCACCACAACCACTAACGCACACGCACACACTCCTAAATCTGCCAGGCGTAGTAGCCTTTTATTCCCGGCAGTGAGCTCACACTGACGCTGTGTTTGTCCACTGAAGTCAAACGCAGAGCTGCCCTCAATGATTGATTGCTTGGTAATCCCACAGAAACAACACAAACCACACTAAAATCACTGTTTGGGCACATGCTGCACCGTGCAGCAGGTAAGGAGCCCCAAGAGACGGACCACATGTTTGTCCGAATCAGCAGCAACCCCGACGATCACCCTCTTTCAACAGAGGATATAAATGCTTCCATTTTTAGTGTTTAATTGCGGAAGCCATTACCGTGATGCACAAAGACACGGCGGCCCTAACTAGAGCCGAACTACCCACAGTGACCCTGCGACCTCAGCCCCCAGCAAACTTTGAAACCTGAGAAAGCAGCCCTGATCTCTGACCTCCAGCCTCCCACCTCCCACGGCAAGAGGAGCCCTCTCTTTCTCCCCCTTTGGACAGGATGTGACCTATGAGAGCGGCTCTGTAGGAGGGCCTTGACCCCAGACACTGTCCAGACTAAGTGTCTGGACCCAAATGATCTGAAACCGAAGGCAGGACCTGAAAACAAGATGTAAGCAGCTCAGATAAGAACAATCACTGTTTACTTCATATTGTGTCTCTTCGAGGTGAAACAATTAACGAATTGACAGACTTCATACAAATAATCAGCAAGTGATTATATGATAGACCAAGAACAATTTCTGTTATTTTTTTCTGAGCAAGAAAAGCAGAATATTTTCCAGGTACAGTTTGTCTTTGTCCTATCTGTCTCTTATGATTGCCAACTCACCGGTCAACCACCTTATTCTCCCTCTCTGATCGGTCAAAAGTTAAATCTGATACCCTCATGAGATGCACAGATCAGCGATAAAAAATTAAAAAAAAAAAAAAAATCAAAAACTGTTGACATAATCCTGGCCCAGAGGAAATTATTATTTTTTTGTGTTTTCAGACATTTTGTAGACAAATGGTTAGTCAGATGAATCTCTATAATAGATATAGGCAATATAAACTATGAATCCAGAATTTCTAGCAGCCATAGTATGTTGTGCTTTACTTACTTCCCCATTTTTCTTTTATTATTATCATTTCTATATGTTATTTGTAACTCAGTACTGTTGTCATTGGTTCTCCTTTGATTATTTTTTTTTGTTTGAAGTTATGTAACTGTTGAGCAATCGAAAGTGACTGATGCTGAGCTTCTGCGCTTCACTACAAGGCAATGGTAACGTATGTATCTCTGACAGCAGGCAGGCATGATGGTATCTGTTGTGGATGCCTGATCTTGAGCAGTTTTCAAGTGACTACAAGTTGGTTTTCATGACGCACTAAAATAATGGAAACTGAGGGCTGCGTTGCGTGCAACAAAAACACTTCCGGAGATCTACAACACTGTGGTATTATGGAATCACTGAAAAACTGCTTTGTTGTGTCAGTTATCTGTACTTTATACTTAGTTACCCAATATAGCTAAAGTTGTCTGTCTTGGTATAATATTCATCTGTATTCTACTTTGGTGATCGCTTCCCCTCTAATATTATAGTTTCCCTTTCTTTTCAGTGTCCTCTTCCACCCATTCTTTGCCCTTTCCCATCCTCCACTTGACATTATCAACGTATCCCGTCACTGCCAGTAAAGTTTATAAGAACAAACTCTCTTTGTGATGCCACAGAGCGAAGGGAATCCACATCATCCATTCGCTTTTGTTTCTCTATTTAGCTAAGGTTTTTCTCAGAGTGCACCACTCAAAAGTAGTCAAACTGCCATCCAAGCTCCTCTATTGAGTTCTCGAGGCTTTGATGCTTTTTGAATGAGTTTTTGTCCAGTTCCTTTTCACTTTGGACTGGTGATTCTTTTCTTTGTTGGCCTGCAGAGCGTCAGCCAACAAAACATCAGGAAGAGTTGTTAAGAACAGGGAGAGCGTTTGGACACGTTGCAAACGGGGTCATGACGTCTGGTGTGTGTCAGCAGTAAAGCTGCTTTCACTTCTAGAAGAATGAGAACAAAAACCTGCTTCAGGATTTCACCCAGTCTAAGTATCTACAATTCAATAATATGATGTTTTGTCTTTGTAAATGAAAAATTACCGGCTCAATGATTTAATTTATGATCTCTTATTATGAATAAACAAGTAACTATTGCTTCTGTAGCAGTTGGGCAATGTTGCTATGACTTGTTCACTTGAGGGATTGCTGCTTGAACAAAGCTATTTTTTTTACTGTTTAGTTCTGCATTTTGGGCCCTTTAAACCTTTATTTAAAAGAAAGAACCTTAAAGTCACTTTGCAAAGGGTGCAACGCATTTATTTTAACTGAGCCAACCAAAGGGGACATGGAATTAAGCTGTCACTCACCGATCGAAGACATAATATGTATTCATTCTCAGTCAGCTTTTGCCAATGAAGCACAATGTTTAAATTCCAACCTGTAAATACTTGTATACTACATCAAATACAACACACTGTGACAATAAATTATCTTCATAACTACAGTGCAACAGTTAAAATAAGCTTATTTATGATGAGCTACAACATCCAAATGCTGCTTACATATTAAAGGAAAAAGTAATGTGCAAAACAAGAACAGAATCTGAAAAAAGAATGTAGAGAGTAAAATCTTAAGTGAGAACCGAACACAGTTTCAGAGCAACTGAATTCGGTTTCAAAATGTAAGATTCAATTTCAAGTTTATTGGAACTGAATTTCAATGTAATTAATTCAAATTCAAATAGCAAACGTTAAATTCACGTTTTGATCACGGTTATTCAAGTTGAGCAATTCAAATTCAAATATAAATGACTCAAATCCAGTTTTGAGTAGCACGTCGTTCTGCCCGGAGTTACTCACTGAAGAAATCATTCTGTACCTGACACTTTGTAAAACCACAACCTGTTCCTTTTGCAGTTCAATTGAGCAAAGTGAACAAACATGATATAACATGTTCATTGGCAAACGTCAGAGGTGCCAGTCGGTGGATGTTGACACCTCCACACAAGAGTCAGACTTCCTCCTGTTTTGTGTCTTTGTTGCCAAGCTAACTAGCTGCTTTATAGTTAGAATGCAGAAATTAAAGTCACATTGAGCTCCTAAATCTTGGAAAGCAAAAGATTAAAAAAGCGTATTCCCTCAAACTTCATGTCTATTCGATTAATAGTAATAAAAATTGTAATATATAATGATAGGACACTATTAGGGAGCATTTGGCAGAATGATGAGTTACTTTTCTTCTGGTACTTCAAGAAAATTTGTCTGATTATATTTACATTCAACTTCATTGAAAGTTGAAACACTGAAACTTATAAAGCTGTCCTGTCTGCTGGTTGATGAAGTGAGCAGGCAGATGTTCATTATCTCTGTCAAGGTTGAACAGCTCACATGGTCAGTAAACACCATGGGAATCAAACTGTGTGTGTGTGTGTGTGTGTGTGTGTGTGTGTGTGTGTGTGTGTGTGTGTGTGTGTGTGTGTGTGTGTGTGTGTGTGTGTGTGTGTGTGTGTGTGCGTTCTCCTATATGAGACACTGCTGATGGGAGTGAACCACAGGGAGGGAGGGAAGGATTGAATGAGTTACACAAGGTCTGGGAAAGACAGAAGGGAGGGAGAGTCAGCACAGGAGAGACAGTGAGGGAGTGTGATGTGAGTAGAAATGAAAGGGTGAATGGAAAGTGCTGCCATTTTGCCCGGCTGTGGGAAAAGAGTCATATGACAGCTGCAGCCAACAGCCAAATCCGCGGACAAGCTGTATTTATTGTTTTTTAAGGTTCTTGTAAAATTGTGGAATCGTTTTCGAGGACAAAGTGAGGCTTTATTCCTGGTGGGATTTGAGAGAGAGATGGAGACAGAGAGAGATTGAATATGTCCTTGCGGCAGCCTCCTAATTGGTCTCATTACTGTGTAACTTCCTGGTGAATGCAGGCCGCTCTGACCTTGGCCTTTGAAATATAGAACCATGGCGTCTCAGAGCTGCAGGCCGACTCGGAGGAGGACTTGGAGGAACAACCAGTCTCTCTGTCGACCAGTGTGTGTGTGTGTGTGTGTGTGTGTGTGTGTGTGTGTGTGTGTGTGTGTGTGTGTGTGTGTGTGTGTGTGTGTGTGTGTGTGTATATACGTGAGATAACATAATGTGTGTGTGTTTATGGGCACTAGATACGTGGGAGCTGGTGGCAATCCATCCAGAGTAAATGTGGTACACTGACAGAATGTGTTTCCATGTCCAGAGTATAAGTGAAGCTCAGTGGGTCTGAGCCCTGGATTAGACAGCTGGGAACACCAGTTTGTGTCTGTCACTCGTTTTCCAGACTGATTTATATTATTAACTGTTAATACACTCCTTACTGGGATCTGCCGAACAACATGCACTTTCCTCCTCACTTGTCTTTTCAGTGCAGCAGCCGAAACAGGAGCAACATATGCATGAAAAGCAGTTTCACATCAGAGTAAGAAAAAGACCCTCAGGCCAGTCTCGTACACTGCTCTGACATTTTCAGCCCAGCATGAACAACCGCTCTGTAATCACACATCATTCGCAGCATTCTTCTAGATCCATCCATCTTTCTCAGTCTTTGCTCAGTGCTCTGCCGTTTCCTTTTGTTCCCCCCCATTTTACCCTTTTCTCCGAATTTCTTTCTGAAATCTTGCTCTCTGCCCACCTTCTGTTATGTTTGTTCTTGGGAAAAGTTCTGGTAAGTTTGAAGTGGAGAGTGATGAGTAGATCTCATTTATTACTGTGGAATTTGGAAATGTACACTAATACACTGTGTTTTGTGACAAAGGTGTTTTAAAGGGAATATATTTGCTGTTTAGTTTATGTTCGGTGGCAGTCTTTTCCCCAGTAAAGTAATTGCTAACCTTTGCAGTGCACACAACCCATAAGAAACTGATCAGTTAAAATTAATTAAGGAAACATAGAATTACCTTTTGTTTCAAGTAACTGCTGAATTTTTCAGTATTTATCCAAGGCCACAATATTATTTGTATCTCAACCAAGTGTTTTGAGAGGTTACCACACAAAATCATTAATTGTGGTTTAGTTGCTATCCATACTGCACTGCAAGATCATACAATGTAGGAAAACAAACAAAATGTGTTGTCTGTTTCAATACTTAACTCTTTATATTTATATTATATTAATGTTAATGAGCAGATCTGCAATTTTGACTATAATCAGTCATCAAAATGCATGGCCATTTTCATAGTTATTGTTTGACAAGTGATCGGGTTTTAAACACTGCAAGCAATAACAGAACAAGATGGAGCAGCTGCAGTGAGCTGTTACATGAAAAGTTAAAGTCAAGAAGCAACAGGCTGCAACTCCTCTGCAAGGTGACCCACTCCCTATACTGTGTCCTGCTGCTGAGTGGAAAACTACTGCCACAGCGTGCAGCATGAAATCAGGTCACAGTTAAAATACTGACCAGCTTCTTTATTAAATCAACATGAATTTGTTTGGCCGTTCTGTAAACAAAGCTGCTCTTACTTGGCATTTGTGAAAAAGTGCCTGTTTAACGAGTGTATCGCGAATTATTAAACTGCTTTTTCAGTGATTAAATAAATAGAAACCAGGACTGAAACATTATGGAGCAGAGCTTTAAAATGTCTTCTCTATGTATTAACAAAGACACAATTCATAAGGCCTTAGATTGCTCACAAATTTCTGTTGCAAATTAAAATTGCTTTGGCTTTTCAGCAGTTGGTCATATCTGTCCACTGCACTGCTTTAGATCTCATTAAATTAAATAAAGAGCACAATTTGCAGACCTTGTGCCATTGCAGACAACCCTTTTATTTGCCAAACTATAATAATTACGTAGTTTGCAGCTCATTCTATCTCATTACATACTCATGCTCATTTCCTAGTTTGCCTTAACAGTGGGTCTTCACATATCTCATACCTCCCCTGTCATTCCCTGACAAGAGCACACTTATTCTGTCTATTCCTCCTCTCTCATTATGACATCTTGACATTCTGTTGCAGAAAATGAATGTTTCCCCGGCCCGGTGCCTGCATTTTCCAGCTGCTGCAGATGTCTCAGACGGCCTATAGATAGATTCACCCGAGACTGGCAGGCCGGTCCCTGGACTGGAATCAGTGTTTAACTGCAAACACACACTGTGGAAATGTGGCACAGTCAGGCAGCAAAATATAGATGGATTTAAGGCTGCTACACAAACCGCAACTCACAAAAACCATGCATGAGTGCGTGCTTAGATGGCACTACTCTTGATATTTTGTAACTCTGCCATTAAGCAATGATTTACTGCAGTTTTCACATCGCAGTAAATCTAATGCCATAGTAACCTGACTGTTGTCATTAGCATCACGTTGCTAGTCTGAGATAAAATCGGTTATTCATGGAAAAGCTGAATCCAAATGGCACCTGACATCTGTTTACACAGTGTTGTCATCACAGCATCTGTCTGCTTTTCCACCTGGATATGCATGAATAACAATGTGTCTCTACTGCTGCAAACCAGCTCATAATTGCTAATCTGAAAGAATAAAATCCCCAAGCAACCAGCTGATGTGTAATAATTTGGACAACAGAAACCAAAAACAATCAGGAATCATTAGTAGAATGCTATTTATGAATAAAAAATATTACATTCAGTATGTCCAGGGCTTTTAAATGAGCGTTTTGTTTACTGGAGGTGGAAGGCAGATGGGAGTGTCCAGGGGTGTAGGGGTCAGCTGGTGGGAGGGAGAAGCAAGTTGATGAATGACATACAGTGTATCTGTGTCTCTGTCAAAGAGCCGTATTGATGAGTCGAGTGGCGTAGTTTGCAGATAAACAAGAGGCGGCATTCTCTTATATCCTGACATGTCGCAGCATGGTAGGAGAGTGTACTGTATGTCCGCCCTTATGCATCACTCTGTCCTTCCATCACCCCCCTAGTTACATAACCCGCCCCAAACCTCACTGTAGCGTACTGTTCATCCACAGAGACACGCTCAAGTGAACAATGGGATGACTGACAACAACTCTGGCATACAACCCACAAACCTTTGCACACAGAAGCCAAAGTGCTGCACACTTACTGTACACATTTTGCACAGACTTCGCTCAGTCATTTATCCAATTGCAGCACTCGCAGCTGCTGCAGACCCCATTGACTAGAGAGGGAATCAGACTCTAGAAACACCCGGCAATGTAAATATAGTAAGATAAACAGACCCGACAAGCTGCAGGATTGGGTTTCTGTGTTATATAAAGCCAGTGGCCTATTTGAGACTCATGCAAACGCTGTCACGTCTCATCACCTGAAATTAGACGTGCAACCGCAGCAACTTGCAACCCAAGGAAAATGTAGAAAAGAGGTCGGAGCAGCAACAGTGACACTTTGCGTGTTTCTTTCTGTGAGCTGATGGAAAGTGGGCTGGGTGGGATGAGTGTTGTTTTATGGCCTGCTGACTGACAGAAGCCTTGGGGCTTCAGACAGAAGAGGATGACATAACCTGGGGGATGTAGAAGAAGTAAATGATGGGCACAATGGAGCAACTCCAGGCAAGACAACCTGAGCTTGAGGGGGAGAAAAGGGGTGTTTAAAGAAAGGAGACAGGGGAGGATACAAGGGGGGAGGAGAGCAGACAAGAGGGCACAGAGGGAAGAGATAAGGAGGTGGGAGGTGAGATAGAGTCAAAAGAAAAAAAACTGAGTGGAAAGTTAGGTGGAGAGTGTTGAGAAGAGCAAGAGGAGTGGGGGAGAGACGTGATCATAAATCTTCCGTTAAAGAAAACAGATACAGGCAGTAAAATCTGTCCCCGGAATTAATTGCTGTGAAATGTACACTTCAGCCTTGTCAGTGTCTCTGCAGCTCTGACGTCAGTAAGAGGGAGAACAGTAAATAGGAAGCCGGGTTTGGGGAAAAAAGAGGTTTGTGAGGATTAGGTCTAACAAAGGACACCTGCTTACCGTAGCTGCTGCTGCGAAAAGGCCTTTTACTGGAAGTCAAGCACACACGCACACTCTCTCACCCTCTTTGAAGGGTTATTATGGTGAAACTAGTGGACTTTGTTCTCCTATGGAACAGAGGGAGCCCCTTCCAGCAGTATAGATAAGACCAGAGAGGCCTGTTTGTCAGTGTGATCATGGGACCATGTAATAAAAACAGCTCTGGAATGCTTGTGGATGTACATTTGTTTATTTAGGCCAACTCTCATAACCACACATAGCACACCTGAGCAGCCACAGAGGAGCAGTGACACAGTTCAGCTTCACCTGACGAGTGCATTCAGGTAACTTTGAAGATAAAAAAATATTTCTGTACTGAGAGCGCTTTTGTGTTTGTCCATGCATGCGATGAAGTCAGAGAGATGTGAGGTAACCAGTGTCATGAAAACACGTAAAGAAATGGAGAAAAACTGGCATTAAAGGTGAGACAGTGGTCTGTTAGACACAGTATGTTCCACTAATGAATCATCACAAACCGATGGGAAGAAAAATGTCGAGGAGGAGTGGCACAGCTGTTTTTTTGTGTGTCACAAACTGGTTGAACAGCGGCGTCATGTCTCCAGTCAAAGTGGCAAAACTCTTAGAATTAGCATGTGAAACTAAAGCTAGAGTGGCACACTGCTAGTATGCTGGTGGACAGCGTTATCTGCCTCAGATGTGGGCCAACAACATGCCATATGATCCCGTTGTTTGAAGCATACTAAGCCCTTAAGTCGCCTGAAAAAGCGGTTTAAGCGTGAAAACAGTGAGCATTTCTAGAGTGTTTTTTCAGAAAGTCCCCTCTGAAAATGACAAAACACAAGCAAAGTGTTGAAATCTTTTCTTTTTCTTATTTTGGCTGGCAAATAAGAGAGATGTCCGTTACCAGCAGCATTTGTTTTTTTATTTCTGTTGTCAGGCAAACAGAGGAAGCAGAAAGTAGTCATTTGATTTTGGCTCATAAATGTTTAAGGAGTTCAGCTTGATCAAAGCACTATTTTATGATCACAAACCCGACTAAAACAACATAGAAGTGACAATGCCAACAAAAGAAGGACAGATTACTGCAAAAAAGGCTGTTATAGTGTCAGGTACTGTGTGCTGTCCTAATATTCAGACTAAAAACATTGTTTATATCATCTTTTTTGCCTGATTTCAGTCAGTTTTCTCTTTTACTCTTTTGCCACTAAAGTTCCATCGGCTTTACCTCAGCTGTGGTTGTCTTTAGATGTGTTTAAATTGTAATTCCATCCGTGCATCTATATATAGTAAGGCATGGTATTTACTTCATGACATTTCCCTCCTGTACTTCGTGTTTTGCCCTCTTTGTCTTCTCTCATCCTGAACCTCTCTGTAAGTATTTGTGATTTTAGAACAGCACAGGTTTGATCTAAAATTATCTGTCTCACCAATCAGTCCAGTATTTATGATCTCTCGTTTCTTTGTCTCTGCTTTTTACTTTTCTCTCTCCACTGAAATGGTTGAGGTGGAAGTCTGCCCTCCCTGAGCCTGGTTCTGCTGGAGGTTTCTCCTATTAGAAGGGATTCCTTCATCTACACTGTCACACACTCTTGCTCATAAAGAATCTTTGGCTTCATTGGGTTTTCCATGTGTAGTTTGTAAGGGTTTTTTTGTAATCAGGTAAATCTCAATAAATAATAACACTGTAGAGTTTATTTTGGTAAGATAAACATTTATTTTATAAATTTTGGTGAGTTTTACCCAGATGTTTAAATTATTAAGGTATTCTCACCATAAATCACAATGTATTCTGTTAACCTTGAGATTTAAACTTCTTTGGTAAACTCCAATTAGATTTCTAGACTCGAAAGCACTTTGGTTCAAATCCTGCTGTTTTAAATGTGCCCCCTGACCTTGACCTGACTTATTTTCATGCAGATTAATTAAATTCACCTTTATTTATGATGTAGCAATTTCCAATTTAAGTAATCTCAGGGAATTTCACAAACTAAGGTCAAGACTTTACAACATTATTATTATCATCATTATTAGTATTAGTATTATTAGTATTATTATTATCATTATTATTACCTTTGGGCATGTACTTAACGGCAGTGGGAAGAAAAAGCTCCACTTTAACAGCAACACCTGTAAAATGTGCTCAGTCCCACCGATTACTGAGAGGGTTCAAGGTGACCAAAACTGTTGTCTTAACTTTGTTCACACACAAATCACTACTTTTCTGATGTGGAAACACTGGAAGGCCGAGACAGAAAGCAAATGAACACATTTTCAAAATTAGTAATCTCAGTATCTAGATAATTTCTACATGAAACATTTGATGGACGTCACTCTTCCTTCCCTTGAGAAGAGGACAGTACAGGCGAGGACGGCTGGAGAGAGGAGGGAGATTACACCCCTGCTGGTCCATGAGGGCAAATTAAGTGGCATGTTACACTACTGAGAGCAGAGCCCCTTTAAGCCCAATCTCAAGGGTTTATCCCACAGCTCAGAGCATTAAGCCACATATAAATCATCATTCCAAATATCAGATTTAAGGCTATATAGGGCATGCATGCTACCCAGCACGTTTCGTGATGTTTTTGCCTGGATGATCTTATCTGTTCGACATCTAAATGTCACACTGCAAAGTCATAGCAGGACTTTGTGTTTCTTTGACAACTGTCTCTATCTAAAGTGATAGGAGCTAAAATTGAAAACTGTGCTACTATTTTTGGTGATTCCTAACTAATGGCACTATAATATCCCCTACGCCCCACACAGGCTCCACTGTACTTGGCATAAACACCCACACGTGCCTGATGTGAGCCATAATACTGCCCCTGGTCAAATATGGTTTGAGTTCACTGAATGTCAACAGAAGAACACTGTGTTGCTTACAGGTTTGCGGGCATTTCAGACAGTATTTTTGTTTGAGCTCCTCCACCGTCCGGCCCACAGTCTCCATTATCCCCTCAAAGCAAATAATCTCAGTAGACAAATTATTTGCTCTGTCATTGCGCTGTTTGGAAAATAAAGATTTCGTCAGCGCCTTCCTGTTTGCAACGTGACCTCCTTCTTACGGGACACACACAGACTTTGCGTTTGTGGAAACATGCAAACACAAACACAGGCACGTGATGACGACTGCACACACAAACAGGACGACAGAGAGAGACAGATGCTGGAGGTTAAATTTGTGTTTGTAACATACTTGAGCCAGCATGAATCAGCATAAACTATCAGTGCTGTGCAAGATGTTTTAAGTTTTCCACCCTATACACTCTTATTCGCTGTTATCATTTGGCATCATCCAGTTCTGACACCTCACATGTGCTCATGAAAAGACAAGTGCACTGACTATCTATTCAGACTTGTTGAGCAACTGATTCACAGAGCAGCTTAGGCTCAATGATCGATCCTTCATCCTCCTCGGATTTGGCGTGGGAATCCCCGACAACTGGCAGTCTCTGTGTCAGGAATCTGCCCCGTACACTATCGTATGTCACACATGTATGCAACACGCATAACATATACACATATATGACAAAACATACACATACCATGTTTCCCCAGCTGCTGCGGGTGACTTGTTTTTTTGTCAGTCTTCTGTCGCACGAGAGAAAACCAGAGCTCGGTCTCAGGTTACTTCCAAACATCTGTCACATTTGACGCACTCGTTTCCTTCCCTGTCTTTCTCTCTTTCACAAAGACATGCTAATGGTCTCAATTTGTCCCAATCAGTGTGTCAATTGGTGGAAAATGTGTTCAGATGCTTCAGCTGAGTGAAAGCAGCAACACCAGCTTTGAAACGTAGCAAGTAAAATTCCTGAATCCAAACGTTGCCACAGAAGTAGAGAGAACTGTGACCTCAAGGTACCTTCATGTGATTTTCTGATGATCTTATCCTAAAATTGCTTTTTACTTGTCTGGGAAGGCTTTTCCGCAAGATTTCGCAACCTGGCTGCAGGGATTTGCTCCCACAAGAGCATTAGCAAGGCCAGCCGATGTTTGCCAATAAGGTCTGGCTCACAATTCATCCCAAAGGTGTTAGCTGAGGCTAAGGTCAGCATGCTGTTCTTCCACACCAGACTGGGAAAAGCATTTCATTATGGTCTCAGCTTTGTGCTCAGAAGCATTGTTATGTTGAAACAGGATAAGGACCTTTTCCAAAATTGCAGCCGAAGAGGTAGAATATAGGCCCATCTAAAATACCACTGTACGTGAGCGTGAATTTCCAAAAAACGTTGGCCACATAATGTATGAGATTGGAAATTTAAATACTGATTATGGAAAATTGCACTTTAGTAAATAAGAAAGAGCAACGAGTTAGAAGCGAAGATGTGTTTGTATGAAAAATGTGTAAAATTTGAAGCTCCAGGGAGTTAATAGTGATTTTGCTCTTAGGGTTCTGTATAGACGCTCCAATCACAATATAATATAGCAGTCAGTCAACTTGTGATTTGCTAAATGTTCTACTATTACATTATTAGGATTATTTTTTTTTATTGGTGCATTAATGTGTAAACAACATTTTAATGTAGATAAAAGCGATACAACTAATTTAGCTATTTTATGTACCATTGGATTCTTTCATCTTTAGCAATGCATCATATCTAATAGGATTATATGTTTTGTATGTAAAATCTTAGTTTTAGTTACTAAAGTTAATAAAACTACATGACAAAGGTAGTACAGGAAAAAGATTAAATATTTAAAATGTAGTAGAATACAAGTATGAAGTGGCATAAAATGATACTTATGGACCTCAAAACTCAAGAGGAGTGTATATTAATATTAATAAGTTTATTTGTACAGCACCTTTCAAAACAAAATTACTTCCAAATTAGATGAAAAACGAAAACTAATTCAACAAATAAAGACAAGATAACAAATAAGATTGCAAACATGCAACATTAACAAGATGAAACAGTCAGGTCAAGTCTTGACAACATTTTTATACAGCACACCAGAGAAAACAGCCACTGTGCCACAGTGTCCCAGTAAAAAGGACAAAATTCTACTCTACCTGACTCATACATACTGAGATCCTACAGTGTTACAAATCATGGAGGATAATCTAACCGATGTAATAATAAAGCTGGACTTTTAGATAATATAAAATACAGAACTTGACCAAACTAATATAAAAAAATGTGGCTAAAACATTACAGTATTTAAATATTTATGAGATAGATCTCGCTAAAATGGAGCCATTTTTTGGGACGCTTTTGCTTTCCTAGTGTGGCTATGAGGATGAAATCTAAACTGTCCGTATGTCTTGTTTGTGAGACGGTTTTGTTTAGGGGGATTCATACTAGAAATTCTAAAGTACCTGCAGAAAAATATTGGAAACACAATATCTCTCTGCTGTCAGACTGATCACCAAAAAAATCCCCTTAAAGAAAATCCCCCGCTGATGACACCAAATGTGTTGCTCACAGGGACTCGTGTGATATGAACACTAAATAAGATGCTGGTACGTGATAAAGAACGTCACTTGATCTCCTAGCACGTGATTTTGTCTAATTAAAGAGCAGCTCGCAGCTCATTTGAAGAGAGGAAATTACATTGTTTAGAGCTTAAAAACCACACAGGTAATTCAAACACTGGTAGGTATTGCAGAATGCAACTGACACAAGTCTAAAAGGTCTGCTCCATGCCTTATCTCTTCATCAATTAATCAACGACTCATGTCTTTTGCAGACATGCACACACACGTGCACACACACATACGTGCATTCCTGTGCTGATATGAATAGCAGCTATTGATGCATCTCCCTTTGAGGCCTGCTTCCAGCGTGAGTGTTGTGCTGAGCAGGTAAGTGGTGGTGGGTAAAGTGATCTACCCCTGAGCTCCACTGCCCCCCACCTCCAGACCCAACCTCAGAGACACACACACACACACACACACACACACACACACACACACACACACACACACACACGCACACACACACACACACACACACACACACACACACACACACGCACACACGCACACACACACACACACACACGCACACACGCACACACACACACACACACACGCACACACACGCACACACACACACACACCACTGCTATTGTCTCCCCCTCCACTTTTTCCCATGTGTCCTTGCTTCCTGGGCCCCAGCGCTACCTGCCGGCACATTCCTGCCAAACCTTTTGGTGTTCACACTCTTTGTTGCTCTGCTTCCACTGTCACTCTTTCTTTATTACCTTGTTTGCCTGTTCCTCTCTCCTCCTGTGTTCCCCGTGCATGTGTTATCGGTTCTGCTCCGTCCACGGCTGACCTGCCACAGATCAACAAACATGACATACGGTCAGGACAATAACCTGTACGCAGGCTCCGATCAAACTGGATGAGTGTCTTGCAACATCATATAGTCAGCAACACTTTCATCTAATCTACACTTTAAAATGCACTCATCCTGTCTGCATTTTCCATGTGAAGGAATTGCAGGTCTAAATTTTAAATGATATTGTCAAAACTGGACACCCGGCTAACTGGGACAATCAAGCTTTGCAATGAGTATCTATTCAAGGAATGCGTAAAGAAACTAAAACCAGTGTTTATGATGCTGAACAGTCCTTCTGATGAAGCAAATAGGGGTCAGGTGGATACAGCAACATTAAAGTGGCCCTGACATCACATACAGTGACACTTGATAGCAGAGTGGTAAATGAAATGACAGCATTCTGGCATTAAAATGGTTATACTTCTAACCATCTAAATATGAATATTCACTGCATGATTCGTTATTTTGTAATGGGGTCTAATTATATTTCAAAACTACTAAGAAACAATCCTGTACTTATTCTGCCCTTTTGAAAAATGCGATTTTTGTCAGTTGCATATTGTTACTGTGGGACACCATGATCTTGTCAAAATAAGACACTGATCTTAGTCATTTTGCTTTTGAGGATTATAATATACATGCTCTCCTAAAAGAAATCAAATGTCTAAATTGGGTCACATATAATTTCTTTGAAATGTTTTATCTGACAGGTCAGTTAATTTCTTTTAGTGAATGAATAAGCAGGAATATCTGGTGGTTTTATATATAATATATATTTTATGGTTAAAATAGTTTTGAAAATCCTGTTTGAGAAAGAAAGAAAGAGCAAAAGAAGGTAAATACTTTTCACCACTATTTTCAGTATTTCAGTCATGCTGTTTTTTTGCCATTGAATGGTTATTTGGTCTGTTTCAAAATATATGGTGTCCCATTTTGCCAACAGCGTTTTTTTTTCTGTATATAGCAGTAAGGTGGTTAGTATTTCTAAAAATGTGTGAAGATGGGAGCTGAGGTGCTGAAATGATTCTTTAAACAGTTCCAGATGCATATTTTCAGAAAGTGTCCTGATTTACCAACATTCACTGGAAGAATTTTGAATTTTTTTTTTTTTTTTAATTTTCTGAAAGTGATAAGTCTGGCAATTTTCAACAAATCTTATAAAAAATACCAAAACCAACATATTTTTTTAAAACAATGCACACACAATATTGATTAACTTAATTTAATTGCAAAATTAGAAATGACAATAAATTCTATTCTATTCTATTCTATTCTATATACAATGATTATATAATCAAGTCGTGTCTGTGTGGCCACAGCCTGATAGAGCTCCTCATGTGTCATGTATATACATGGGTTGGGGACATGCGTCATCATTGCACAGGGTTACATGTTCCTTCATTACCATAAACATGGTCATTGTACTTTCTGTCAATACCACACATTCCTGCTGCTCTGAAGATTCATTACATCATCACATGTGTGTTAACCCCGTCTGAAAATAATCTCCAAGAAATGTTTTGGTTGTTTTTTCCTTTTTGGAGACTATGATCTGTGATCAGCAGTTTTATGAAATTACTGAGCTTTTTTCTTTTTTTAAATAAAGAAATATATTCTTAAGGCACTTAAAAGATTTTTTTGCAGTAGAGAGTAGCTTAGTGCAACTGAGAGGCTAAAGAAGTCAGAAAGTATTGAGACAGACTAACAATGTGGCAAATTTTCTCTTTTAGTGGAATTTGTTAAAAGGAAAAATGTAGAAGAACAAGAGCCTTCTTTTTTTAGTTTCGAAAAACCATTGGTTCTGGTATAGCCCATTGAGTAGAAATTGTATCCATGTTGCACTGACTTTTTCAGCTTTTTTCAGCAGTAAAAATAGTACTTTGTTGTTTTTTTCATCAAATTTACTAAATTTTGAGGTTTATGAGGTTTCATTTATGGAATGGTTGCTGTCATTCAAATCTTACATGCTAAGAATACATGCTGACAATACTACAGTGCAATAATGACAAAAAAGTAATATCTATTGTCAACCTTTCAGTAACACCAGTGAGGCTCCACAACCTGATGATGTGTCGGGACAATCTGGCACTTTTATTGGTGCATTCTGCTGCCTGAGTGAATGCTTTAAGATCATTATTTGGTGAGCGATAAAGAGAGATTTACAGCCCTGTGACTCCATCAGTCTATCTTCACTCCATCACTCATACTCACTCCTGCACTAATGTTATCACTTTGCCCTCTAGCATCGACTGTAATTAACTTCAGTCAGTGGTGTTCCTCATCTCTCGGATACGGAGCAGCAAAATGTCGCAAATCAAGCGAGACCCCTCCTCTATCAGGTGTGGTTATTAGAGATACGAGCTTCAGGACAAGCTTTTTCCCAGACGTCAATGTTTAGTGTTCCTCTGGCTGTCCTCTGGTCATTTAGTGAAGCACTTAGTGTCCCCGACACCCATTCACAAAGTTTAAAGCCCCTTTCACCCCTCCTTCACTGTTGTTCCCCACCCTCCGCTCAACTCCAACCCCCCTCCACCACCAACAAATACATGTCTCTGATCTTCTTCTCCGTCCCCCTGAAGTCTCAGCCCCACACCCCTGAGCCATCCCATCTACAGGGGCCCCCTGAGAGCCTGACTGGGTGGTCTCCCCTCCATCCCCCCACTTCTTCAGGGTCAGAAGTCAGAGGTGAACCCCAACAGTGTGTGGGAAACGTGCTCCACCGTGTGCTGGGCTGAGGCAAACAGGGAGGAGAGGAAGGAGCTGAGGCTGCTGTGTTTCCTCCCCTGGACCCAACTCGAGCCGGTTAATGGGGCTCTGGGGTCAGTGGGACAGAGAAACACAGGCGTAGTGCTGGTGTCGGTTACACTTTTGATTTATTGGACCAATTTCTTCTCTAAACGTGCACTTTGTTTGGGTTGAGAGGGAGGCAGAGCAGACTGGCTTAGGCTGAGGGGATCAAGAGCGACGCCGTACAGGATGATGGGGGGAGATTGTGTGTGTACTCGTCTCTGTTCATGCACTTATGTGTATAAATGTGTCTGATGTCTGTATATGTGTGTGGCAACCTAGATCCCTCGCTGAGTGTGTGTTAACTTGAGGCATTTATTAGGGCCTGTCTAGCCAGTGTTGTGTCAAAGGAGCTTAAAGTGATTTATTCAGAGGGATCGTAGAAGCTGGTTATTTTACTTGCAAATTGCTGTGTATTTTAAAAATGATGGCCTTGATTCTGTCCAGCAGAGACCTTGTTGGAATACCGAACTTTAAAAACACATATGTTTTTTAATACAGCTTTTTGAATATCAGCTAGGGGGTTCATTTTCCGGTCTTTGGTTTAAATTGTGTTGCATACATTGACACTGAACAATACGAGATAATTGAAAACTGGTGCAACTAAATAACACCAGCATCAAACAAGCAGAAGTGTTTTGTCACTCAAGTATGACACACGAATTGACTGAAATTGGGAATGTGGCGAATGTGACGTTGTTCTGCGTGGTGCATATTTATACAGTGACGTTCAAGTTCTGACTGTTTGCTTTCTTGTGGTGGTCCATAAAAATCCCATGATGCATGCATAATTGCAACTGTAACACATACTAATTACAAAAACTCAACTACATCACTTCATGTAAGGTTTTTAGTATGACCAAGCACTGTGGAAACTTTAAAAAATGTCCTGGTCTTTGTTGCTTTCAGCCTCTTTTAGATCATTATTTTGGTTTTCTGGCAACTCACTTCCCAACACATGATTTTCCTACCATACTACAGGCAACAGACTAACTTGAAGGTTCCAAAAAAGACACTGGAAAACACATATTTTTTAGGGATTATATGTCAAAATGCAGACTTGTTTTTGACATGTAGTAAGAATGAGAACATTAATCACACACTGATGCTACAAACAACGAGCACTGAGCAGGTTTTTTGTCACCACTTCTCCTATAAAACTATGATATGTTGCTCTTGTAAAGCTAGGTTCACCACTGTATTTGTGCGAGAGTGTATTTCTGCCCTCCAGCAGTAAGTGAAACATCAGAACAGTGTCTCTCTGTGCACAGCTGTGTGCAGTTTTTCAACTACACACACATAAGTTGCACACACAAGCAAGCCTATAAACATACTTCAATTGAAAAACACATGCTCTCTTTCCAAATCCATATGTGCTGATAGATTTGTGTTTTGTTCCACACACATGCAGACAAAAGGAGCATTTATGGCAGCAAAGCTCCGCTCCTGTTCTGCACGTTTGTTTACAGTAGCACAGCCCTGCAGGGACATCATTCATTTATAGCGTGCATTGTGTGGTGTTGCTTTGTGTTAATAGATCAGGAAAGAACTCCATTTTTTCAATGTTTTGTGGATGATGTGATATTTCTATAAAAATTTCCATGTTGTTGAGGCTACGAAAAAGCTTGTGGAGAACCAGTAAAGTAAAACAGGTGTCCTAGAGTGAGTGATGTTTACAATCATTCTGCAGTTTTAGTGTTGTGAACTTGTGTCCATTTCTTATATACATATGTTTTGGGTTTTTTTTTTTTTATTCTAAATCTTCTCACATGCGATTAAAAACATGACAAGTAGAAAACAGTGTGTAGAAAAATGTATATGTATAAACTGTGAAATGTTTCAATTGGTTTCTAGATTTTTAACATTTTTTTTTAGAATCTTATTATTCATGTTAAATTCAAACTCAGGTAGGAATTTGTGTAAACCGTGATCACACATTGCTTGATCTGTGAGATCTTCGTCATAATTCATACACCAGTGCATGTGGACCGGCATTTCCAACAAAATCAGGTAAATAACCAATTACAGTTGCTGTACCAGCTTGCTTTGTAGAAATGATATTTATTTACAGTTAAATTGTAACAGAAAATCAGGTAAAATAAAAGAAATGTAATTCTAACAGCATTATGTCTCACCCTAACCCTTGACATTGGGAGAAACATTGTTAAGTAAGGTTTTTGCAAATTGCAAATAAACTGATACCAGACATGTCGATAAGACATTTGCTAGAAATGTATTTGGTTCCCACCAAAACATGCGATATTGTACGACAACGCTGTAGTAAATACAATAATAGTAAACCTCTATTAGGTTGTGGGACTAAATACTGGGGTAATGTTAGGGTAAGATCATGGGCTTCTTCAATCCACAAATAGTGATATAAGGCACAATGTGTTTATTTTTATTTACTTACAAGCACGATCTGTTATTGCCTAAACCAGAGCAGTCAGGACTCTGGATGTGAACCACAGTCAATGTTTAAGGTGTGCGTTTTGTAGGCCCACCATCCACCTCAACCACTTCCTGTCTCCATCGCAGTTTTTAAATGTAGTTCTTCATTCATTCACAAGAAAACATTACCTCTAAAAGTAATCCAATCAGAAATTACACTACACCTCAATATATTAGGGAAATAACTAAGTTGGACATTAATTGAATTTCTATAAGACACAATTGTCTGGTGTCATTTTTATCAATCAATGATCTAGTTTTGGTCTTTTTATATTTCTTTAGTTCTTATGACCAATTGTCCTAGTGAGTTGAATCCCAATAAAGCCTTGGAGATGAATACAATCCGTGGAAGTCCAGAGTAAACTTCCTGAGTTTCTCTCACTATTCTCTTTGTCTCTGTTGAAGGCCACAACAACAACAAACACTTAAAAATAGGAAGATGTTATCTGAGAGTCTTGGCAGCTCTCTTCTCTCACGTGTTGTCTTGTGTTGTTTAACCTCTAATCCAACAACATGTATATTTCAATAAACAGCGTTCTTCCTTAGTGTTTAAATGCCATCACCATTCTGAAGTCATCATTACTTGGTTTGTAACTGAGCTTTTTCAAGAAAATAGAATTATGGTTAAGTAATATTTTGAGTGAACTAGGTATTAGTCGTGTGTCTGTGTTTGTCTCTGTGTGTGTGTGTTGGGGGTAAAGGGGGGGATTCTGGGAGGGGAAGTGACATCATGGAAAGTGACTGCTGTGCAAACAGAGGCTGCAGCCCCCAGGTGGGCTCTATGATTAAGAGATTACAGAGGAAATGAAAGGGCTTCAAACGCACGTACACACCCATGCATACCCGTGTGCACATGCAATAACTAACCCGAGCTTTGGTGTGTATGGATGTCTAGAAAGTAGAAGATGTGTGTGTGAGTCACTATTTGTCTAGAAGGTGAAGGAAGTTGGGTCACTGGGGTTGCCTGTCCTGGCCGGCAGCCACTTGCAGCTCTGAGTCAAGAATGGATGGAGCTGATTCAGCGTGGCTACAGGCAAACAAACCCCAAATAAGCCTCCTCCTACATCCAAGCTGTCTCCACGTGACTTTCCTAAGACTTTAATTCCATTTTTAATCTTTGACAGTTAAATTTCACCTGAGAGCACCACCCACATCTGACATTTTCCACCTGAGCAACCGTTTTCCCTCCATTGTATGAAGATTAAGTAGTTTCACATGCTGTGCACTCTTGCTATTGGTTACATCTGTGGTGATCAAAGCGGAGACCTAATACACTTTTCCACTGCAATTGCAACATCAGGGCGAAATTTGTCTTGGCGTCTAATCAATAGCACATTTAGATGAGAGAGTAGTTGTGTTTTCATTGAAAACTTTTGCATGAGAGGCGAAGAAGCGAGCATCTTGTGAGGTACACTCCACATGCTGCCCATATGCTCTCATATTGTTTACTGTAAAAGGTGAAGTAGCACTTTGAGAAACACCAAAAGGTTCTCATCCCTTCAGCTGCTGGACACGGGAACGCAATCAGCAGCTCTGTGCCGCTGAAGCCTCCCGCTGAGAAATCCCAGCAGAGGTCATTTGTTTCTGCCCTGAGGGAGGAGGATCAGGCAGAGAGGAGTAGGTGTTCTGGGGGAGAGGGGGGTTCCTGTGGAGGAGCTGTCATGCCTCAAGCTCTGCTTTTGTCACAGGAGATGAGCAGGTTAAATTAGAAACGAAGCGTGTGAAACTCCAGGAGAGAAGTGGCTCAAAGCAGTTCAGAGTGGTAAAATCATCGTAGGATGGAGTGGATTATAACATGATGCATGTTTACACTCGTGTGTGAGAGAGAGACACTGTTGTCATAGTAACTAAAGAAGGGATCGACTAAATTGCCACTTTCCCAGGTGAACTCAAAAGAACTCGTGATCCCCCTCAAAGCATGTCACTGCTATAAAAGATAATCCTTCTGCTCCATTGTGTCCTGTTCAGCCACCATTCAGGCCCCTGGAGGCGTGCCACTCGGAGTGGTGCGGCCAGCTAATCTAATCTTTGGCCTCCAGAGGCCTGCTATTGGACTGGGCTTTAACTTTATTAATTGAAAGTCCTTTGAGGCATACAAGGCAGCCCTGACCCTTCAAGGAAATGAGCCTTTATGAAATTATTCTGGAAAATGGTGACAGAGAGGTTGAAGACGGAGGGGGGGAAAGCTGGTTGGACCGGTTTAGTCAAGTTTACCCTTTTAATTAAGCCAGGGTGACAAGTCTGCAGCTAATGTTTGCAGTGGGGACACGAGGCCAGAGGAGATGATGAAAAGGTGGTTAAAACAAACACACACAGAGGCACACTCCTACTGGAAAAGAGAGACAGTTCTGTTTGCGCATAGCCTGTGATTTGAGGTGACGTGCAGTTACAAGTGAGAGGAAGTAAGGACAGAGCTGCACCTGGACTCCTTCAAACTCACGAGACAAACTTATCATCACAACGTCACCGCAATACGGTGTTTTTATATCCCCAGCTGACCTCAAAGAGAAGGCCTGCTATCATGGATTGAATTTGTTTAGACTGTTTGGATACTACATCCCACACACAAATCTCATCACAGTGCTTAAAAGTTAAATCAAACTGAAATCTACAGAAATCACAACCAGGTTACGGAGTCAGTTTCTCTGCCAAGGCAAGAGAGTTTGTTTGTCTATTCATCTGTCTGCTTTTTGGCAAGATTATGCAAAATCTGTAATTCAAAGCCAAATTCCATAGAGCTTTGGCTATTGGCTAAAAACCTATTATATTTTGGTGATCTGGGCCATGTTCCTTCAAATTGTGAGACAGGGCATTGGCCTCGGTAAGGAAAACATTCTCTGAGTGCTCTTGCTTGTTAAAATAATAATTTTAAAGACAGAATTAGAGCAGTTATAATCAATATTTTTATAATGACAATCACTTGACTGCTTGTGTCTAACTTGCTTGTAGCTGTGCAGGTTTAACTTAATAATAATAATAATAATAATAATAATAATAACTTTATGTGTATAGTACCTTTAAGAAGAACATTCACAAAGTGCTTTGACTAGTGGAACATAAAAAATGACAAAAATGTACAGAACAGATAGCTAATTAAAAGCTGTTTAAAAGGACGACATCACACGAGGGGGTTAAGAGAGAAGCTGAAGAGAAAATAAAAGATAGAAACAAATTAAGATCAGGAGGTTAGAAAGAGGGACTACAAGCAGTGACATTTTTAAAAGGGATAAAAAGGCAGAGAGTGACAAAAGAGAAGTAAAAGAGAACTTTACATCAAGGCGAGTCTATAAAAGTGGGTTTTAAGAAGTGATTTAAAAGAAGTTACTGATTCGGCGAGCTTTATCTCCTCAGGTGGGTCAGAGAAAGCTCGGTCACCCTTGGATTTAAACCTCGACTTCAGCCAGGGGCAAGGCCCTGGTGAGCTTTAAAAATGATAAATAAAATCTTAAAATCATTTCTACAACGGACAGGGAGCCAATGAAGAGAAGCCAGAAGAGGGAAGATGTAATGTCGTCTGATAAAACCAGTAAGAAGCCTAGCTGCTGCGTCTGGACAAGTTGGAGGCGGTGGTTTATTGGAACTTTTTTCTCATCGGTTTTAACTCCATTCCACAATTTGTTCGCTGTTTTAGTTTACTTTTACTGCTGTCAGAGCATTATTTGCAAACAGATGCTGCCAGTGACTAGCTAGTGAACATAATGTAGCCTTTAGCCACTAAACAATCTTAACGTTCCCTGAGGAGTTGGTGGAGACAAAAACAGAGCTAAAAGGAAAGTGATTACTGGACTTATTTAATAAAACTCATACTGAAAGCTGGTGTTGCTGTGTGCTGGACATTTGGTTGTTTTTTGTTGTTTTATATGTCTTCAGTACTGTGAAGAATAGTAGCAGCTGTTTCAAGAAGACCTTAATAATCACAAAAAATATGAATTTCTTTCCCACAAGTAAATATTGGTTACTTTTATATTTCTGCAAGTTGTTTATTCATGATTGATATGAACATAGTCTGTGAGTGAAGCATATATTTAAAATTTTAAAAAGGCTCAGTATACAGACATATATCTTATTGTAACTCACAGTTGCAGCTGCACAATGACAGTACAAATTGCGGTACAAGAAAAGAAAAGAGCGGAATAGCGAGGAGAGCAGCATGAGGCGGGGCAGACTCCGTGTTTGGAAGCTTTTTCAGGGGATGTGGGATGAGAGCACAATTAGAGGAGCTTAAGGGAGGGCAGTGGTGGGGGGGCTGAAGGGTGAGGACAGGATGAGGGTGAGTCACACACACTCACCTGCATGAGTGTCCGACCAAAGCGCAGGTGTTGCACACCTGGGCCTTTGGGTGTCCCCACAAGCCATAGATTAACCCACCTTCTGAGGTCAATGGCCCTCTCTTGTTCCAAGTAGGGAGGGGATTTAGTGAGGTGGAATTAAGACACATTAGCAGGTACAGGCTTTTCACTGTGCTTCTTTTAAGTTGGTCAATATGCTTAAAAATATATACATTTACTAAATTAATTATTCTATTTTTATTTTTTTTAAATTTGCTGTTTAATTCATAAATATGTAGAAAATACATGTAAAAATGTCAAAGAAATCCAAAATTGTATCTTGGGATTGTTTGCTTTATGGATTAAAAAAAGTAAAACATCCAGAGCAATTTATTTTACAATGAAACAAAACTTTTGGAAGACATATTTGTAAAGCTGGAACCAGCATTTTTGCTTGGCAGTCATCATTTAATTTCAGCACCAATTACACAAGAAATGCATTGAACCTTGTTGTGATAATTTTCAATCATTATAAAACCATATGTGGTGCCTCTGTGTTAACAATATCCTATTTTTTCTGCACTGGTTTAGAATCAGAATTTTTAAAAAGTCATACACTGAATATCAAGCATTTCTGTGGTGAGAAATTCCACTGAGATTATTAAAACTTCCTGAGAGACAAAAAGATTTGCACAGACACCTCAGATTTGTGGACTTATGGGTGCTGTGGTCAGCGATGTCATCCATCACAGCCTTGTCCTGACATCATCCTTTCGGGGGCGACTGCTTTCTCTCACTGACACATTTGCTTGAGGACAGGCCAAGGGCATGCACAGACTTGCAAACAGACAATAATCAACACCGTGACTTGGACAGGAGCTCCTGCTCACATACACACTTCTGGATTTTATTGCTGACAAGTTCCACTGACCTACATTGTGTCTGTTGTCGGGGGCTTTTGTTGTGTAACAATTTCAATTTGAGCTTTGTTTTAGCAGCATGCTGTCAATTAGATGCATAATCATTTGAGAATTCACCTCATAATTATCCCTGCAGGCAGGGATTTGTGCAACATCTGTATTCACTTCATACATGTAATAGGCTAAAACAGGCAATTCAAGTTTCCTTTATATAAGAAAGACTAAGAATCAAATAATTATGGGATTAAATTTCTATGGAGAGGATAAATTCTCATGTTTTTGACAGGTGTGAGAGGAAGAAGAACGATAGGCATATATTGGTGCCCGAGGGAGGTATATGAGAGCGTTGTGCCTGTGTGAGAACGTGAGATAACCTTTGAGATAGCAAAGTTAGAGGCAAGGAAAGCAATTCTGGCAAGTAAAGATAACATCAAAGGCACAGATTGGGAAACTAATAATTAGTGTGTAATGATTTTGACTTTGTTTTTGCTCTACAAAGATACCATAAATGCATTTTAGAGAGAGAAATTGTAGTATAAAGCTGTGTGGGGAGCAGGGATTTTCTCCCTCCTCTGCACAAACACAGATACAATGCAAAGGAGCCTTTTCTTCCCACCAAACACCAGCCTTTGTGTACGTGCAGCCTGGCATGTTCATGAAAGGCTTGATGTTTTCTGGGGCGGCCGTTTTTTCAGTTAAGTGTTTGCCCAAAGATGACCTGACAATCACACTAACAGAACACCCCCAAATGAAGAAATAGGAGTTCTTCTCATTTCCAGTGGAGAAGCAAACAAGCGCTGACAGACGGCTTCAGAAGCGAGGAGATGTGCCACCTCTGGCTACCCTTCCTGTTTTTTACCCCGGGGACCTGCAAGATAATCTTCACAGCAGCTCTCTATAAATTCCCCACATTTTCAATGACATCATGCAAAGATTCCTTAACAAGTTGCATCCAGCAGCCGTGCAATTGCTGTGACTGTGATTGATTATCTTAATGGGGCCAAGAAGACATGAACACATCAAGACATGTTGCTAATTGAAATATCATGTGGTAATGTTTTTCCCCTTGCGATTTCAGCAGTGTTCGCTGGCTGATGATCCCCAGCTTTAATAGAAATGACTGATGCAACATGTGAAAGGAACATTTTGATCTTGGAGTGTTGCCGTGAATCTCCAAGAAGAAAGCATGTTTTCAACAGAAGGAACCTACAGCAGTACTTTGCTGAGTAAAACAGTGCATTGTGTTCTCTCAGGATGCTCGCTGCATTTAGGTTTCTTCATTGTTCCCTTTCCCTCCCCCAGGACATAATTGTCTCAACCAACTGAAATCTTCAACAGTGCTCTTTCATTTGCTTTCCCCACCTATTTTGACTTGAAAAAGGCAAAAAAACAAACAAACAAAAAAATCTTAGAAGGTTAATAAATGTTAACTGACAAAAGAAAAAAATCCCACACATATCAACAGAACATTACAAGGTTTTCCGATATAAAAGATTTTTTATCTTCAAAATAAACTCGTGTTTAGATAGTTGACTTGTGTCAGTAGAAAAATTAATAATATCAATAATAATGGCTCTATTCTAGTCAAGCATCACAGTGGCAATTGTCATAATGCATTTTAATTCACATTTTAAGGTATTGCATTAGAAAAAGATAAGAGAAACAGCAAAAATCTAAATAACTTTGCTTCACTTAAGGTGGTTTTTGACTGTTTTGAAAAATAATTAACTCGCATAATGGGGAGATGGAAACAGCTTTTTTGAATAAGTTCGGATCCAGCAAACATTTAACCCCCATGAATGATCAGCTGTTTCTGCTTTCTTTCACTGTCTTCGCCTCTGGACAACATGAAACGAGACCAAGACCAGCTGACATGAAAGAATGACTTCAGCATTCCCAACTGAAAACAGTTCCTGATTACGCCTCTTCATGTTTCTCTCATTGATGTCCAAACTATTGTTTGTTTCTTCCTCGTCAAGGTTGGCAAAAAAACTGGGCTGCATCCTAAACTCCATACTATGTACTACATACTCAGTATGTGGACTGTCATTCAGCATATTGTGTGTGAAGAAACAGTAGTTTGTATCTTTTTGGATGCACTATTCAGCATAATTATCTCACTACTTCTTAAAAGATGATGGCTGCATTGCATTTGGATACGCACTAAGACTGGCTGTCAGTTCATCTGTCCCTGGGAAATCAGAGGATATTCAAACAAATTTAGCAACATGCATGGCCTTGGTGACTGTCTGACTGACTATAGTACACGTCAATATTGTATTGCATTGCATTGTGGGATATTTAAACTGACAGTGTGCTGTGCTTGCACTCTACTACATAAAAAGTATGCACATTGCAGACTTTGGGTTCATACCACAGGTTTGGTTATATTAAAGAAAACCTCACATAGTAGTTTAATGTGCTAAATGTCATGTTAGTTTGGAATTTCAGATGCATCACTACTTTTGTTTCTGGCTTCTTCTACCCTATTTACTTACTCGTAACATAGGCTTTGCTGCTACTTCTTGACAACACTACACAGCCTAGTTTACATGTTCAGAGCAGTTAATGGACATGAGCCTAATTAGCATTTTTGCTTTTTTTAACTGTTATTTATTTTACTTTTTTTGCAAGATTTCAAAAGTTTGTTTCCAATTTGCTTGGATGTTTTACAGACTTATATGCAGCTAATCTGACTAACATGCAAAATAGAACCCTGATTGAAATTTAAACTTCATCAATTTCATTATTAAACCTGTGAAGAGCCCTGTTGTTTAAGTTTAAAGCAAAGTTTAATCAGGTCATTCGGCACTATATGTATCGTCTCCATGGCCAGGCTGTTGGCAGCTTTGAATACACTTCTTCTAGCTTCACTTGCAAGTGAAAAACAAGTTGTTGCCTCAAAAACAAACAACCTAAAACCTTCTGACCACAAACAACCTCCGGCTCCACTGCTTTCCCTCCAGGCCGTGGTGTTTGGAGGGTGGAAGGCGAGCAGCGATTGTGTTGTGGAGGTGAAGAGAGCTGACTTTGTGTACTGATAGCAGAAGATGTATGGAGGAGAGGTCAGCGGGAATCTTTCCACTAACATAGCTGATCTTGCCCACGCTCTTAACCCTTGACCTCTGCTGACCACATCTCCACTTTGAGTAACCTCTCACTCTCTGTAATCAGCAGCTCTTTAAAGCAGTTTGAGCATAAACTCAGCTGAACTCAGCAACAAAGGATTTGTTTTAATCATATGCCCCTTAATACTGACAACTGGGTGTATTAAAGAAATTCAGTTATGGCTAAATGTCTTTTAAAAAATGTTATAAACGCTTGTAAAATGCTCTTAATGTTTTCATTTGCTGCAATATTCCATAACTCTCATTTAAAGGGGTTGTAAATCCTCGGTTCAGTCAGCCAGCTCATGTGGAATGGATTTAGTGTACTATACAAATACTGAATATGTACAGAGCTGATATTTGGCGTCTGGGGTCTGACCTCGTCACGTCTCTCAGGAACACAGCAGGCTCAGAGGACATTTAGAGGGATGATGATTGGTAATATGGTCAAGCACAAAAACACCAGCCCAGAGATCAGCTCACAATAGTCACGTTGATCCAAGTAACAAAACCCGGGTTTGTTGAAGTGAACCAGTGATCCTGAACATTTCTGCAGTGACTCAACCCTCTGAGAGGAGTCACGACTGACACAGGCTGCCAACCACACTCACAGACTAATGTCACTTTTAACTTGAAGTGAACATAGCATGAATTTACCAAAAAATGACATGATCGAACTGCTGGGAGGAGCTTTGAAAACATATAAGGAATGCACTGTATAGATCAGATCAGAAAACAGAGTGGTTTTCTTAAACCTGCCTCCAGGCTGTTAAATCAATCAAACTTTTGGCTACTAGTGAGACGTTATGAGGTGCCTGGTTGTTGCTGTTGATTTTGGGTTTGCTTGAACCATTGAACTCATTAACATTCTTCTTTTCTTTGGGAACTTGGTCTGACCTCAGTGTCTCTTCATGGCCATCTGCATAAACTTACAAGACTCACGATAAAGTGTGGAAAAAAAAGTACTTTTGAGGAATTTTTCATTTTATTGTACAGATTTCTTTCTGCAATGACCAAAAAAACCCAACAAAAACTCTGTGTGTATGTGTGTGTGTGTGTGTGTGCGTGTGCGTGTGCGTGTGCGTGTATGTGTGTGTATATATCAGATTGTAAATTTACATGAGCAATGCAAAATAACATTAAAACATGTAGCTGTGAATAACCATACATTTTTCATTCATAAAGAAAATGGAATTGAATTTATTTTTGAAATCTAAAGATGGCTAAAACTCATTTGTCAATTTAGCATCATTTCAAAAATATTTATTTTTTAATAGATGAAACTTGTCTGGGTATTTTCCATTGCTTTACAGTGTTATTTCTTGCATAAACTGCTGGAATATTACCGTTTATTTTAGTTTGTTTGTTTTACAGTGTAGATCGAAAGTAAATATTTACATTTTCCCAGTACACAAATATCCATGTGTACATTAGGTGTTAATGGCAATTAGATTAGTTTCT
Source organism: Amphiprion ocellaris (assembly GCF_022539595.1). Lineage (NCBI taxonomy): Eukaryota > Metazoa > Chordata > Actinopteri > Pomacentridae > Amphiprion > Amphiprion ocellaris. The sequence continues at coordinate 5,262,454 of NC_072772.1, forward strand.
CTTATCTGTACCACTGACTTCAGTGTAAGCGATGTGAGACGCAATCCTCATTCTGAGTAAAAGTGGATTTTCAATTTTCAGTGTCACATCAAGGGAGTATTTCCTAAAGCTTGCATCAATCTTGTGCAAACTTCCCTCTCATTATACTTTTGGGAACATTGGGGTGCATTTTTTCTAAACAAAGGGGACACTGCCTTTTGTCAATCATCATTTACACGGAAATAGTATTTGGAGGGGAGGAGAGGTGCCTGAACTGTTAGCATGAACAAAAGAAATCCCCGAAGTATCCAAAACTGCCTTAATATTGATAATGAAAAACTGTGAACCTATTCTTTTAACCTTCATGTCGTCCTGCAGGTCAAAATTGACCCAGTTTAAAGTTTGAAAATGTGGGAAAAAATATATATTTTCACAGTGAAACTTCTGAAGTCCACATTTTCAACATTTTTGGGGAATCTTTGAACATTTTTGGTGGAAATAAATGTTAAAAATGTTTCTTAAGAACATTTACAAAAAATCAATCAAAATCCAGTGAATTTTGCTGGATTTTGGTTGATTTTCTTGTGAATGTCCTTAAAGAAAATATTAGAATTTTTACTGATATATATGGAATCACTTTAGATATTTTAAGGATTTTTTTGGAAGATTTTTACTAATTTTTTGTAAATATTTAAAGAATTTTCTTGCCAAATTTGGGGGATTTTTTAAAAATAAAACTTTTAAGGGAAACTTTTAAGGAATTATTGGAATTTTCTCCCTGAAGGTTTTGCAAATTTTCAGAAATTTGGGGAATTTTTGGCTGAATTTTTGGATTTTTTTCAGACAAGGAAACAATATTTTTTGGCGGCTGTAAATGAAGACAACAGGAGGGTTAATACTTTTTTTGAATCCATCGATTGTGGTTTGAAGGGTAGATATAAACTTTTCATTTTCTAAAGCAACTTACAAATTACATACAAGTTAAATACAAAAATACTCCTGGAGGGACAGAAAGCAAAATGAAAGTCTTTCCCTGCCCGGTGAAAACCAATCGGTCTGTGTGTCTCTGGGCAGGTTGTGATGACTCTGATCTATTTTAGGTCACTTCTCCACAACAGCAAGTCTGATGCCCTCTTAAAGTTTTGCATTTAACCTTTAAGTCAAAATGACTTATGAAGGTAGACTGTTGTGAATACAAATGAGCCTTATGGGCTAAAGTACGACTGAATTCTTTAACAAAACGATTATTTTTTTCTATAATAGTTAAAAGGAACCTGATATGGAAGATATGCCAGGTTGCTCTCTTTTAACTCTCTTTTATAGCTGAATGTATGAGACCCACAGCCTTACATCTCTCTTGATAACAGGAAGATGAAAGAGACATGAGGTATGAATAGCTAAAAGGAACCTGATATGGAAGATATGCCAGGCTGCTCTCTTTTAAGTGTAACCCTCAGCATAACTTTAAGATGTGCTTTCTTTTCCTTCTCGCTCATTTCAAAGACTGCAGCTCGCTTTTGTTAAGGTGTTGCTCCCGTTCCTTTACTTATAGTAAGTCAAATAGCCTGGGGAGCCATGCAGCAGCCTACGAGGGGTTAACTGACTAAAGCAGTGCAGAGAAGTGCAGTAGGTTAGAAATTAAAGGCATGCCACAGTGTGTAGAGAACATCAATAAAACCCCTCAGCCTCAATCAGACCTCTACTGTTCGTTCTCCACTTCAACACAAACAGTAGCTCCCTATCCGAGAGCAGTTTTACATTTTTAGGTTTTACGTCTGTGATTTTTCAAGTTCTGCAGCCACAGTGCCTCTATAGCTGAAGTTTGGCCTCACAAAGAAACACATTTTCTTGACAAAATTCTTGCACAGCTTTCAGCTCATTAATGCGTTCACACCTTAAGTCTGTTTACGCAACCTCTTGTCTTAATAGCTCTTACTTCATAGCCCTCGTGGCTTAGTTTCTGTGTGTAAAAACAGCAGGAATCCCTCTGTTTCACTGTATAGGCTCTGACTCACGATGTGACAAACACCTTTAAATTCACGGTGATGCCAGCCAGCCACACGGCTCACCTGTCTCCAGAAGTGATTCACTCAAATTATACTCTGGAAAATGACTCATTGTTTGTTGTGTGCTTTATGTGGGGCTTCCCCAGTGTGCTCATCCTGAATGCATTTGTTTTGATGTTGGATTCAAACTGTCTGGATGGGCCTTGAAAAAGTCTAATATCCATTTTCATGCTCCCCCCTCCCCCCGTTGACAGGAATCCCGCCCACCTTGTTGCAGTACAAGGTCAAAACCTATAAACCTACACATCAACAACACAAGCGCCTTGTTTGTCTTGCAGTCCAAACAACTATCTGTTCTGATGATGACACCTGCAATGGACAAGAGGACAAGAAACAGGACAAGAGAGACAATGAGCACTGAGGCGCCCAAAAGGAAAGCAGAGCACCTAAACGGAAGCGAAACCCTCCCTCTTTTCTTTCAGCCTGCTGCACACCTTTGAGGCCTTTCTTGTAGCCCACCTTAGGAAAACATCCGTGCCCCCACACGATGCTGAGCCTTGTGTTTCCTTCTGTCTTTAATCTTAGTGAAAAGAGCTTTTAACAAGGCCGGGGAGGATGAGTGGATCTGCCAGAGAAGAACAAAGGCAGGGAGGAACTGGGAGAGATAGTAGCAGAGTGGAGGGCTCTGTAATTTATCACCTGTTGGCCCTGGGCAGCCCTGCACTCCACGCCCCGGGTTCTTTGTCAGTTTATGTCTATGTATGTACATGCAGGTATGGCAAGGTGATTAATGCGCGAGCAAAGAAAACAGATATTCCACATTCCTCTAAAACCTCAAAAGTCGTTACTTTGAGTAATTATTTCCATGGGAGAGCAGTCATCCGTTTGCCCCAGATACCACAATGATGCATAACTCCCTGCTACCACAGACTGATCTTGACAAGACGTATTCATGCACTGATGTTTTTGATATTAGGTTAAAACAAGCAGAATCTGGAACATATCAGGTTCTGTAACAGATGCCTCAAGTGACGGAGCAACATAATGAAGTTTTAAAAATATATATTGCTAAAAAAGTACAAAATGTACCATATATCACCACTAATCATGTCATGAAGAAGCTTCTGTTCTGATAGTGACATCTGACTAGGTTACACTTCACTTTGCTGCCTCCAGAAAACTCCCATTTCAAGTTCCTTATGTTTGTCTGCCACCTTGTGGTTTGTTGTTGCACCTACAGTTACATACCACACAAGTCAACCCGAAATCACTTACACTATATTGCCAAAAGTATTCGCTCACCTGCCTTGACTCGCATATGAACGTAAGTAACATCCCATTCCTAATCCATAGGGTTCAATATGACGTCAGTCCACCCTTTGCAGCTATAACAGCTTCAACTCTTCTTCTGGAAAGGCTGTCCACAAGGTTTAGGAGTGTGTTTATGGGAATTTTTGACCATTCTTCCAGAAGTGCATTTGTGAGGTCACACACTGATGTTGGACCAGAAGGCGTGGCTATCTTGATTTGCTTGATTTTATACACCTGTGGTCATGGAAGTGATTGGAACACCTGATTCTGATTATCTGGATGAGTGAGCAAATGCTTTTGGCAATATAGTGTATGTTTACCTTAAACTATAAAAGAAACAATCAGACCATTCCATTTAGACTGGCTTTGCATTTTTTTTTGCTAAAAAGTATTGCTTTATAGAGCTGGCAAAAGTGGTGAGAATCCTTTCAAGCTGCCTATCATTTTCTTCTTTTCTGTATGAAAAGGGACTTGCAGCAAATTTTAGCGAAACAATAAAAAAAGGAAAAGGAACTTTGATACAAACAGCTTCTCTGGATCTCATATTTAATTTAGAAATAAACAATTACACATTTCTGAGAGATTTAAATTTCATCTAAATTACTATTGTACATGCAATTAGTTCCAGTTTCATGCACTTTGCAGTTGAGTGTAACGATAAACGGTGTATAGTTCATACTTATTAACCTAACATAGCCCATGAATTTTTACTTGATCATTAAGCTTCATCTGGTTGGAAATGACATTAACAAGTGGCAAAAAACAGCAAGACATTGCATGAGAGAAATAAATGTTCTTCTGTTTTTTCAAATAAATTTTACAAACAGTAATCAAATAGTTCTTATAATATTTGACAAGTTTTTGAAGGTGGACCATCTCTTATCTGCACTGATCTCCAGACTAGTGAAGTTGAAGGTTTCCTTGCCTTCACTCTGGTCTTCACCTCCCTCCACAGATTCTCGATGGGATTCACGTCAGGATTTCAAAATGTTGTTTTCTGTGAAGCACTTCTGGACCAATCTGGCTGTACAAGATAATTTTCTTGTTAAAAGGTCCTCTGCTGCCCAGAGCCAAATTTTCCGGTGGAATCTTAATGCTGTCCTCTTTGATAAGGTTGTCTGGCTCATCGGCTGAAAACACTCCCAAAGCTTTACATCCATGCTGGACTGTGTTGATGGGGTTCTTTACTGCATTTCCAGTCTTTTGTCAAATCAAAGTCAAGCCCCTGTGTCCAAACAACTCCATTTTTGTCTCAGAATTGATCAATCAATCAATCAATCAATCAATCAATCAATCAATCAATCAATCAATCAATCAATCAATCAATCAAAATTTATTTATAGAGCACTTTACAACACTCAAGGCGACCAATGTGCTTTCCAGTTAAAATCAAACAGTAAAATTAGAAATAAAAGCAAATTAAAGGAAAGCAACAATCAAACACATGTCAAGAAAATGAAATCAAATAAAATCAAATAAAATAAGATAAAATGTCACCACATTACTGAGTATTAAAAGCCAATCTGAAAAAATATGTTTTGAGCCGGGCTTTGAAAAAGCCAAAGTCAGTGATGTCAGGGGGCAGTTTGTTCCAAAGTCTGGGCCCAGTGACTAAAAAGGCTCCATCACCCCAGTGTTTGCACGTGGCCCTAGAGACTTCCACAAACAGCTGATCTGTGGACCTTAAAGCCCTGTCAGGGTTTCAGACAGAAAGAAACTCAGTCAAATGAACAGACAGGCGCAAGGCCGTTGAGGGCTTTAAAAACAACAAGCAAAATTTTAAAATCTATCCTAACAGAAACTGGAAGCCAGTGGAGGGAAAAGAGGACTGGGGTGATGTGCTGATGCCTTGAAGTGTTCGTCAGGAAATGGGCTGCCGCATTTTGCACCAACTGGAGGCGGCTCAGGGCTGACTGGGAAACACTAACATAAAGAGCGTTGCAGTAGTCTATTCGTGAGCTGATAAAAGCATGAATAGTCCTTTCAAGGTCGGTTTGATTTAAAAAAGGCTTTACTTTGGATAAAAGACGTAATTGATAAAAACTTGCTCTGACCACGTTGTCGATGACCAAAGGCTCTCTTCTTTGTCCAAGTGAACTTCTGTAATACCTAAATGAGCTTTTGTCAGCATAAGTCTGGCGGGTCAGGATAGAAATCCAAAGCTCTGGGAGCACACTGGACAATGATGGGGTGCAAGCTGTTATCACAAAGTATTATTTATTTACATTTAATAATCATAAAGGGAACTCACAAAAGTCAGTCAGACTCAGCAGGGAGAGGAGGGTGGACAGAGTCGACCTGCAGCTCGCTCTCCAAACCAGGCTCTACCTCTGATTCACTGACTGTCACTGCTTCACTTTCCGGTTGTTTCCCTTCTGTCTGTTCATTGCTGTAATGGAGGGAAACGGAATGAAGCCCCAAAGTTCTATTACAACCACAAAAAGCACACAGGCTATGAAACTGAGCTGGAGTTTTCTGTCTATCGACCTCATCTGTCTGTCACTTAAGAGAACACAGAGACACTGCTGTTACCTGCAGGATTGAAGCACTGCTATCTGGTTTTCCCAAGAAGAGTTTAACTGAATTTCAACTGCTTTAAACCTCAGCTATGTGTGTTGACTAAGACCAGAAGGAGAACTCACATAAACCAATTTTAGATACCGGTCTCTTTTAGAATTGATTTTAGGATCATTTAATTGATTTATAGAGCTCTTAATAGTCTTCGCCCGACCTACTTCTCAGATCTGTTTGTATCCTCTGAACCTATTCTGGTATTTGCCAAATGTCAACAAAAATCCATGATGAGCCCTTTTGTAATGAAAGTTCATGTTTCTCAACAGCATTCCTGAAGACCTAACGGTAGAGGAGAATGTTTTTTGTTATTTTTTTTTTTAAAGCAACTTAAGACTTACCTTTTTAGTATGTCTTTCAGGTGATTTTATTTATTTAATTCAATTATTATTATTAGCATAATTATTTCCAAAATTGGTTGTATTTCTCTATTTATTTATACATTTTAATCAATTTTATTTGTCTTTCATTGCTTACATTTTCTAAAATGTTCTCTTATTTTGCCTTTCTGGATATTGCATTGAGGGAATCGTCATTTTTTTCATCCCTTTTGTTTTCGAAAGCACTTGATGTTACATTGTACTCGTATGAAAAGTGTTTGATAAATAAAGTCTGATTGAGTGATTGATTGCTCTGTTCCAGTGTTATTACAGCGCTCTGCATACCTCAGGCGTCACTGCATGAGGTTTGATTGACATCCCTTAATTCACTTCAATTCAATTCAATTTCAATTCTGAATGCTTTATTGGCATGAATGTCAGCACAAGACATATGCTCCCTTTGTTTCTTTTCTTTCTTTTTTTAATAACTATTTTCTTGTTCTTTTCATCTATTTTGCTTTTTCATTTTATTTTATGCATTGCATTTTTTTTCTTTTTTCACCTGATTTTTGAATCGTACCATGCTCGACACTTTGACAATATACATGTGTATGTATTTCATGTAAACAACAGACTATGTCAAGCTAAATATTTGTCACATTTAGTGATGTTATTTTAGTTCTGTGTTTCTCAGTTTGTGACATGCAGTCATGTTGTGCAGCTGGTTTGCTCAGTGTCTCATTTAATCATATTTAAAATGCATGATTAGCTGTATTGCCCATTTTGCTGTTATCAAGATCAAATAGTCATAATGTGCAAATACACCTCCTTCTATATCTGTGGTATTGGGAAAAGTGTGGTATTGTGAAATATTAACCTTTTTAATAATAGAATAATTATGTTCAAATAAAGTTTGCTGTTTCAAGCGGAATCAAGCATGACATTTACATTATAGGTGATACTATAGTATTGTTTGTGATTTTTAAGCTGTACTGTATGTATTTGGAATGTTGAATAGCCTTGTTTAGACTAAATAAAATGGTTTATAAATGGGGTTTGTTTGTAAAATTAGGAAATTATCTCATGTACAAGTATCCTGTGTACTATAATTTATCAAATATAGCAATCGTGAAGGACATCAAACCATGTTGATGCTTTAATAACATTTCAGGTTGATATTATAGTTTACAATTACAATCCTGTTTATTAGTTTAGTTAGGCTTACCACACCTGTAAGACCTGTTTTGTTTTGTTTTTTTATGCAGGTTACCTGTGTTGTAGAAGTGTAGCTCCCCTTGTTTTGCATCCCTTTAGACCAGCCTTCTGCAGAGTCCTCTGGAGAGTCTGTCTGGAGATGTTAGTCCCAGAGTTGGTCAGGTTCTTCAGGATGGCCTTGGTGGTGATGTTTGGATTCTTCTTGGCCTCTCTCACCACCATCCTCGCCAGCGCAGGGGTCACTTTTGGCTTCCTACCACGCCCTTTGAGGTTTTCCACAGTGTCGAACTCCTTGTACTTTTTGATGATGCTTTGCACTGTGGCCACTGGCACTTGGAAACACTTGGCTATTGCTTTATAGCCTTTCCCTGTCTTGTGTGCAGCCACAATGCGTGACCGGAGGCTCTCGCTGAGCTCGTTGATTTTACCCATGACTCACAGTTAGGTAGCAACTGACTGGAGAACACCTGCATTAGCTGTTCTCTATTTATAGTTTAATAAAATGTTCTAAAACATGGTAGAAATCAGAGCTGAGTTGAGTCAATAGCAGTTTAAATGGTCGGTCGTCACGTGATTCACGTAGACTTCGGGTAATTCCTCGGAGAGTCGTTACTCTGGAAGTCTGGTAGAGAAATATCATTAAAATCTCTTGCACATTGCCTTGTCATCTTTTGCCATTTGTTTATACTATTTGCTAAAAAAGCATATAGGTCCAATAAAAAACACTGTATCTCAAACAGCTCATCAAATATCGACTATTACATTATTTTCAGCGCTTTTGCGGGAATTATCCTGCTGCGTATTCAAAATTACCATACGGTGTATGGTGCTTGAATGCAGCACAACTAGACGACGATTGACGCAGCACGTAGCCGCTACGTCATGTTTGGTCTGAGCAAAGGAAGCTAGGAAGGGATCAAGGAAACCTCTAGCATCGTAGATAAACACCCTAAAGAGGTGTGAACCCAGCGAGCACACAGCTGTCACAAAACCAAAGGAACAGTTAAAAGGTCCGCTTGAGTCCTTCATACAGCGAGGGTCAACATGTCTGAGACATACGGTATGTTTGTGCGGGGCAGACTGTTAATTTCATGCTTGCTAGCTGGTCCTCAGACTCTGCTCTGTGGTCTGATGTGACAGACTGGGCTCTTAGCAAAGTTGCTAGTTAGCTAGCTGTGTGTTAGCTTAGGTATTGCCACCTCATGCTGTCTGTGGGATTTAATGGTGTTATTTAACATTCACTGCTGACATTTCATTCAGATTAAGTGGTATAGTTTGAGTGATTGGGGTGTGTTAAGTGACACCTCTGTTCCACTATGGCGGAGTGCTCTGCTTCGTGAAACGGTCAGCAACAAACAGATGGTGAGACGTGTACAGGTAAAAGTTGGCCAAACTTTACACAAAACGCTACTGTAGCATGTGAGAAAATGTGCTCGCAGACGCTGAGGTAACCTTAGTTTACTGTATTTCAAGCAGAACGGGTGACCTTGCGAGCTTAAACAATGTTGCATTCATTCAGCCCTCAAGGTGCTGTGTTTTCAAATAAGAGGTAGTTGTCAGCTTCAAGGCCCAGAAGAGGAAGTTAGATAGCTGTGGCTGATCATGGAACAGATACCTGTAGAGCAGCAACTGCCTGGTGTGTCACTGGTCTGCCACATCTGTTTTCATCCTCATTCACAGAAATTTCACTTCCAAAAAAAAAAAAAAAATATATATATATATATATATATATAGATAGATATATAAAAATAAACGCAGCATACAAAAAGCCTTCTTTTCTGACTTATAGAAAAGTAATAAATCTAATTTATCTTTTTATGGTTAGAGAAGGGTTCAGTTAAGCCAAATGTGCACAGTATGTTTGTAAGCTGTTCACGGTGATGTGATAAGTTCTTAACCAATGACTTAATCCACACCCTGGTCAGGTGTGGTGTGAAAGGACAATGATTAGATAGTGTGACCAGCATGCAGACACTCCTTTTACCAGTGACTCTAAAAATCCAGCTTTATTCAAATGACACAGAAATATAGAGAAATATAAGAATGGGTTATTGGCATGCTGGATGCTGGTATGTCAGTTAGGGCCATAGCCAGTCTAAGAAGTCATTTGAGACAGCTCAGGGTTGACGTTTGTGACAATGTGATCCTGGCCACCAAAATGTCCACCAACTTCTGTAAACTCTTCAGAAAGAGTGGGACAACATGCCAAAACCAACAACGTCATTAACTCCCTGCGTCAGAGATGTGTGACTCATTACTGACTTATGCTTTCTGGTCTGTGACCCCACTCTTAATCTGCCCATTATAATTTCCAGTGAAGTGTGTACTTTGCTGTTTCATGACTCTGTTCTGTTGTAGAGATTCCATGTGCTCCAACAGATGTGTATTCCCTTTATGTTCAAAAGAATAGAGTTTGTTACTGCTACTAATAATACATTTTTATATAAAGTGCTTGCAGTCAAAGTGCTGTACATAGATAAAAACAATAAAAACATAATAAACTATTACATGCTGCGTTTAGATTTTTGCTTAGTACATTTTACATGCTAGTGCTGACAATAGACATAATTAGACCTGTCAGTGACATTGTAATTATGACTGACTGCTATTGCTACAGAGAGATTTATTTATTTAGACATGCATTACTATTCTGCATAAATTCATTCAAAAAGACCAATAGTATCAGTAGTACAATGGGCTTGTCACTGTAGACCCAGTTGTTTTGAAACGGCACACCATCACACTCTCCTGTTGCACTCTCAGACACACTCTTGCCATCTGCTTCTGCTTGTACCTTCTCTCACTCATTCCTTGTATGAAACTTTATCCAAGTGGGCAGTATTTATGTAAAAGTGCCAGAGCTAATGGGAGCTGTAATAGCCTTTTATTGATTTCTGTCTCAGTCTCCTCGGCTGTCTGTTCTGCAGGGTCACTGGTGCAACTGGCAAAAAGCATTATGAACACAATAAGTACATGTTAAATGGTCACAGATGGAATTTATACAACTTTTCATTTGGTATTTGGTCAGTATGTGTAATTACACATGGTGGTTTATATGAGGACAATAGAAAACATTATGTTGTCTTTAGCATAGCATTGTAATGGGAGCATATTCTCAGATTAACTCTAAATTTGCCTGACACTAATCTTAAAATGCCATGTATACTGGAGTCCTGTGTGTTGTTGGACAGTTTTGTGGTTTTTTTGGTGTTTATAGACAACTAATTTAGCCTGTTTTTGTTGTCCAAATTTCTCCATTTGGCAATATGTCTATAGATACTGGGCTTCAGAATTTTATATATATATTTTTTAAATCTGTCTTTATTAATTATCTTTTTACATTTTTTTGGTGAAGCTCTACACTTTTGGAGTACAGAGATGCAAATGCATTAGGCAAACATCCCATTTGACCTCAAGTCTAAATGCCCTGTGCATGTTGTCAGTAAATGGGAGGACACATCAGACATAAACCTTAGATCTGGGCCTGAGCGTGTTAAATGTTGTCACAGTGTAAGTGAATGCAGATAACATTGTTATTCTGTTCCCTCAGGGGTTATTTAATATTGATGTGTAAAGGATACAATAGGCTGAGAGGTGGCTGTTGAGAGGGCAGCGCTGCATTCCACTTTCCTCATTGCTTTGACATATTGACAGCTTGATTGCTGTATGCAGATCTCACATGGGAATATATGATGTCTAGGAAGATGCTGAAAAGCTGAGGCAAGCTTTTAAGACAGAGCTGTTAGCCTTTGATTCTGTCAGTTCTGCTGTCACGACCACTGACGCTGTGTGGTTGAGACGTAACGTTGACTGCTGTTGAAGAATAAAACTGTAAGTGCCTGTAGGCACCTTCACTGTGCTGTATCCGTTTGGTTACATTGAATTTGTCCTCTAGCTTGTGTTGCTTGAGAAAACACCCGCTTCAACAGACAACGGTACACTGTAATGGTGGTGTGGTGTGTGTCGGCCGATGAAGGTGGCTCCAAGAGCAATAGCATAAAAAGTTTAAATGTAACACAGGAACTAAAGATCAATCTCATCATACCCTCTTGTTTTTTTTAAGTGCTATTTCTGTTGACCTTGTGTGGAGCTGAATATTCACAGGATGTTCACCTGGCTGGTAACATCAACAGTGGTCACTAATGATTTGCCAGGCCAGCACTTCTTCCCTGCAGAGCTTAAGCTCAAACCAAAACTGCACACTCTTTCTACAATTTCAAACAAAGCAGGTTCTCAGGAGGAAATGTATAGTTTGCTGTCATTATTTGCTCTCCCGGTCTAAGGAACACACCCTGATTCCTGAATTCCTTGCTATTCTATCATGACCTTTCTTTCTTTTATTTAAACAGATATATTTCATTGAGATTCAAATGTCTTTTTCAAGAGGGCAGCATAAAAATGTATGTCTTTATTTCTCATTGACACAGCTCACTCAGACTTACAGCCACTTTTCATATCCTCATGTGTTGTATATCTTTTGGATGTAGTCGGAGCTGCAGCGCAGTGCATGTATGTAAATTTCCCCGGTATTATCTTTGACCACATCACATAAAAGCAGCCTGTTCTATGTATACCTTTGCACATCAGTGGCCTAAGTCATTGTGGATCATGTGAGTGGGTTGGTTTATACTCTCCAGGGCAAGGCTCACACTCCACAACAACATCTGTACAACCAGCTGGCTTTGGTCATTCAATCTCTGTGCAAGTCGGTTACTCTAAGCCACGTTTAATAATTCTAAAGCTTCAGCTTTGCTCTAATGACATGTGTTATTAAGTGCTGGTGCTTCTTCAAGGCTTCAGACAGAGTCATTTTCCACCTAGGACAAACAAGCATTTTATATTAGAATTGTAAGCGGCACGCTATACTGATTACATGCAAGGCTTTGTGATTAGTAGGCTAATTTGGGTTTGGTGGATACTGTGAAAGTAGTAGCTCAATGGGATTAAGAGGAAAGCTTAGGATTGTCTCTGGGGATGGAAGCACAAAGTGTAGTAGATTCACCCCTGATGTTGGTGTCGCACCGATCTCTACCTCTTCTCCTCTGCTTGCAGACTTCCTGTTTAAGTTCCTGGTGATTGGCAGTGCTGGGACGGGGAAGTCCTGCCTCCTCCACCAGTTCATTGAGAACAAGTGTAAGTCTCAGGGTTACAAAAAAGCGACTTTTTCAGTGTGTAGTAGCACAGACACCCTTAAATTGAAAGAGTCATAAACTTGTGCTGCTGATTTCACACCACACACATCAAATGAACCCTCTCAGTCTACTGTGAGCTTGGACCCTGCTGATTTTTCAGTGAGTTCCTCCTGGGAAAATTATTCATTGACTGCTGTGTGGATGCAGGATGCAGTGTGTGCCGATCCAGGTTCTTAACATTTAGGTAATTATTGAGCCAGCCAAATATAACACGCGATACCACAGCTCTCTGGCTTGGCTGTCCTGTATAAACAGGACCTAAAAAGAAAATACACACTAAATTAAACAATTCTCTGAGCTGTATTTCTTCATGGTTAATGAAAATTACACTTTCTGTACAGTGCAGTGCAATAAAACATTGTGTTGACAATGCCTTCAAAGCATGCACTAAGCTTCACAAAGTCAGGATTTATTGCAGGGTTCTAGAAGTATATCTAACAAATCTGTGATTTAATGTTAGTGTGTGATTTATTTATTTATAGCACAGTATTTGAACTGTCCACCAAACATCAAAAGTGTAAAGATGTTGATAAATCAGCTAGTAAGCATTCAGGATGCCTGTGTACAACACTCACTGCTACACAGTTCTGCTTCTGTAAAAACACGTAAAAATTCCTGTATTCATTTGATTGAAATGTGTTCAGTTCGCATCCTGTCAATAAAGAGAGAAAGGAAACAACACACAGACATATTATAAGTTGACATTGTTGTCCCAGTTATGATAGTGCACACCTTGTGGTTAAGTGGAAAGACTTCTCTGTATAAACACTGCGTAACTTTTCAAAGGACAAATGCATAGTGACATTACTACATAAACAGTCCTGAAGAGAGTTGTTCTACTGTGCTGCTCTTTCATGCTCTCTCCCTTTTCACAACGCTGTTGCAGTTAAGCAGGACTCCAACCACACCATCGGCGTGGAGTTTGGCTCCAGGGTAGTCAACGTTGGTGGGAAGACGGTCAAACTGCAGATCTGGGACACTGCTGGGCAGGAGCGATTCCGGTAACAGCCTACAATGTTTCCTGCTCAGTGTTTGACATACATACTACACCTACTATTCTATGTGAGAGGACACAGTCTCGTAGCTCAGAGCAGCTCCAGTCGAGTATTGAAGTGCTTGACTGATGATGATGGTTTAAACCAAGGGAGCGTTCCTCTTTCACCTCCCGCTGTCTGATACCGTGTGATATTGTGAATGCATTACTTTAAATGGCATTTCTGCATTTTCTCCACAGTTCAGTCACGCGCAGCTACTACAGAGGAGCGGCTGGAGCACTCCTTGTCTATGATATTACCAGGTAATTCAGTCACTGTATGTTATCACTCACTGTCCTGCTGGCTTTGCACAAATATTGCTGTTTGACGATCGTTTAAATAATAACAATAATGACGATGATGATGATAATAACTAGTGAATAAAAGAAAGTAGGTCCAGCCCAACTGAAAGAAAACTGACTGTTACGAGGTGAGGGGGATTGTGAACCCAAGGTGAGTGCACACAGAGCAGGCGGGAGGCAGGTGATGGTCACACGGGCTTTATTCACAAAAATAACTATAATGCCACTCAGGCCAAAAACTCACTATCCCTTCTCCAGAGGGCGGCAGGGGTTCCCGTCCTTCCACTAAGGACGGCAGGGAGGAAAAACACCAGCTGCTCCTTGTCTCAGCTCGAGGCAGTCAGTACAGCAGAATGGTACCACATCCCCTGCTGTATGAAGCTGGTCTATATAGCAGCAGGTGGAATCAGCTGCAGGTGTGAGGCTCTCACAGCTGCATCTAATCCCATAATCAGCAGCTGCAGAGAGCCTCACAGACCAGCGACACACCGGCAAGGGAACATAATGGCCAGAAGGGGGCGGTGCTGGGCTAGGCCCGTGACACTGACATACAAAAATGCAGAAGTGGAGAAAAAGAAATGAACATGGCGAAAGATTTATAAAGTAAATCAATACGACAAAGACCACTTGATACAAATGAAGTAATAAAAAGCACCAAAAATGCCATTTCATATTAAAGAAAAAGAATGAGCAGAATAAAAATTAAGAAAATCATTAAAAAAAACTATGGTAAATGTAATAATAATAGTAAATAAATAAGTACATAAATAAAGGACAGAAGAGTTGGACAAGATCACATAAAATCGAGTCTATAAAAATAGGTTTTAAGATGTGATTGAAGGGAGGACACTGATTCTGCGAGTCTTCCCTCCTCAGGTAGGTCGTTCCAAAGACACAAGTCCCTGATGGCAAAATGACAGTCACCCTTAGAATTAAGCCTCAACTTTGGAACAATCAGAAAGGCCCCACATGAGCATCTGACGCTGCAAACAGGCTCATATGGGATCGGGATTTCTGATATATAGCTTGGGGCCAGACTGTGAAAGCAATCAATAAAATCTTAAAATCTATTCTAAAACAGACAGGGAGCTAGTGGAGGGAAGCCAGGATTAGGGTGATGTGATGTCAGAATAGTTTATGTTTGTCCATATTGTCTGATATAGTCGCTAGCGTTGTACTTACATGTTCATGTTTGTGCATTTTTTTCATTACACGACAAAATAGTCATTAAAAACTATAAGAAAACTGCAAAATGTAATACTGTAGTCCGAGGCGATATCCACAGCAATGAAATTTTGCGCTCTTGAAATTGCATCTAGCATCACCTGAAATTGAAATTTACTGATGCGTGAAGCTTAACTGTAAATGGTATTCCACTTTACTCACTATATTTTTATGACCACTTCTGTTGTTGTTTTTGGTCTGTGTGTTTTTCACAACCTATAGGTGTTATATAGCGTCCACACCACCTCCAGAAAAGGGTGCAATTTTATGACTAATCTTGAACCCATACGGTGATATATGAATATCAGAAACCCACTCACAGTCCAGTATTTCATAAGCTCTGGGTTGTGATCGAGGGATTGTGAAATCAAGATGGCATGACTGCAGTAACGCTGAGAGACAGGAATGCAATACAGTTTGTGTTTGTAGGAATGTATGGGCTTTTGTGGAGCGCAGAGTGGCAGGAGCTGTAATATAGAGGCGTCTTCTGGCAGGCAGCGGCAGTTGGGAAAGCAAAGGTCTGTCTAAATAAGTGTCACCTGACAGAAAAACAAGGGGAGAGGAGGGAGAAAAATACATGGAGAGACAGATCAGAGAAGGAGGAGATGAAAAACAAAAAACTGCGGAGACATTCATCACTCTCCACAGATGAAAGTGTTTGCAGGAAGATGGACAGCTCAAGGAAGGAAGAGTCTGTGAGGCAGATTGCAGCTGAGTCGCTTCGTCCCTTCAGCCAGCGCTCAGGGAGTTGCGTCATTCTTTGGCTGTTTGTGAAAGCAGCTGTTAAACATCAGCGTGCGGACCTCCACCCTTTTTGCTCACCTCATTGGCCTCATGTTACCGTGGACACCCTGACCCGGTTTCCGTGGTAACCCGTGGCTTCACTGCAACGAAGCTTCTGTGAAAGTTCTGTGCTTTTAGCTTCACTGTCCCAACAGACCGCCGTGCACGCTAGCCATGGAGTGTAACTGAAGAGTGTAACACTTCTGTTAAAGGTTACAGAAGATGTGCTTGTTCTAAATATATCATGTTATAAAGTCACGATTTATCACTATTACTAGTCTTTATTTACACATATTAGAGGACCTCTTTGAAAAGCACATTTTGTTTGGTTTGGAGAAAAAAAACATAACACTGAAAGATTCTTCATTTTGATACAGCAACACTGTGAAGATACAGTCCTTTTGATATACAAGGTTTGGGCAGCTAGTAGATTATATTCTTAAAATGGATGTCAAAATATGTTATGTGAACCCTTGAAGACACATGAATGCATTAAACACCATCTGAGCTAACCATGTTACATAGTGATGCTTTAGCCCAACACTAAAACTGTCCTGTCTTGCAGTCGGGAGACATATAACGCCCTGACCAACTGGCTGACGGACGCACGGACACTGGCCAGCCCCAACATTGTCATCATCCTGTGTGGTAACAAGAAAGACCTGGATGCAGACAGAGAGGTGACCTTTCTGGAGGCCTCGCGCTTCGCTCAGGAGAACGGTAACTGATATGGAATCTACATTGTCACACAATTCAATTCTACATTTTTTTTTAATATTTTATCCACACGCTTATAGTTTAGGTTTTCTAATACCATCCTTTTGTGTTGTTTTGCACTCTAACAAGGTTTTTTCTTGTGCCTACACAGAGCTGATGTTTCTGGAGACGAGTGCTCTGACTGGTGAAAATGTCGAGGAGGGCTTCTTGAAATGTGCTCGCACCATCCTCAACAAGATAGATTCAGGTACACTTGTTTTGTTTGCTAAAGTGATGTGTCTGCATTGGTTGCTCCAGACGTTTGCATACTACGTTAAGATCTCCTTGCTAATTTGCATGACGTTCTCTGGATCTGCCAGAAGTGGAGCAGACAAGTCTTGGCATTTCTCATTGTGGTTCTCTTAAAGGTGAGTTGGACCCAGAGAGGATGGGTTCAGGTATCCAGTATGGAGATGCTTCGTTGAGGCAACTGCGACAGCCAAGAGGCACCACGACACAGAATAAGCAGCAGTGTAATTGCTAGGGATCGGGCCCCACCCACACCTCAGCCCACAGGCCCACGCAGACAGGACGCCCCCTACAGGTCAGTAAGTTTAACACTTCACCTGAATTGTTTGTTATTTTTTAGTTCGCTGCACTATAGAGTGATTACCTTCTCATTCCCAGTCTCACCACATCTCAGCTCCAGGTGTTTTTTGGTGTGTGCGACGCTTCATCCTGCAGTCTCACACACCTTTGATCACCTCGATGAGTGGTCGTGGAGATCACTGCAACCCCTGACCCCTGACCTCTGGTAAGAGTCTCTTCTTCTTACCTGAAGGGGTCCGTTTTGCTCCTGCATCTGAACAAGCCGACCCCTCGGTGTGAACACGGTGGGATCATAAAGAAGAGAAATCCTCGTCTTAAAAGATGGTTTCCTACTTGCTTACCAGACAAGGACAAGTCAAGGGTTGTGTGTATGGGCTGCCCTACTGTTGTTTTATCTCTGTGCTTTGTTCTTCGCTCTGGTTTTAGTAACCCCAAAATGCTTTCTGCGTTTGCACATCATTGTTTGTAAATTATTATTGTTAAACTATTTTGCGCATATTCATCATTCAACTTTCCCCAATATTATTTCATGATTAATTTGGTTGTTTTAGGTTTTAGCATTCATAAAGATGCCTGCTGCTCATTTACATAATTATATTTTCCTTCAATTGAGGCCGTCATTGATAATAATAAATAGTCTGTGTGTCCTCTTATGAGAAGTTGACTTGCACAGATTTTGGGTTATAAATATTGTATAGAAATTTATTCCTAATGCAAAGCAATGCAAATCCTTGCGAAGATTTTTGCAGTTATTGTCAAGTGATCTGAAAATTGAAGCTGCTAATCACTGGATTTAGGTGTACTTCAGATTTTTAAAGCTAAAACAGGCCCAAATGTAGAGCCCAGGAATTTTAATCGCTCTGAAGTGTGTGTTACATTGCGTCTTGCATTAAAAGATTTTTGGTTTGCATAACAATGCACTGTTATGATGTAGAGTATTGGCCTTAGTAATATACTCGATATTGTGGCTCTTTAGTATATTATTCCCAGCCGCCATGTCTCTGTCAAAGGGAATGGTCCAATCACTCCACTCTACACCCACATAGGCAAGCCAGTGGGTCAGGTTTAAAGCACAAAGAAGCTCTTTATTTTAGCCAAAGGTCTTACAGTCTGTAGATTGGGGCTTTTTGACATTCACACCATGTTGAAGTCCCTATGTCTCTGCTCCTGTTACAGTGAAAGATTAAGAAAGAGTCATCAATCTTGGCAAGTGTTTTTGACTCCTCCTGCTGGGCATGACCTCCCTTTGATTCGCACTGCTCTGCATGCACATACTATACAAGGGACGTCACAGGAAACCACAGTTGGTTTTGCTTCAGTGTCGTGTTTAGGAAACTTTCGTGCCGCCCCCCAGTTCCTTCATTGCGGTTTGACGTTGTATAATCATGACAGGTTGTAAATGCGCCTTAAAAAAAACAGAACATCAGGATTCTGTTTTTAACCTTGCAAGTAATCACTTCTCTTTGTTAAGCACAGAAATATCATAGCTCTGTTCTGCTACAGAGTCTGAGTTTTCTGAGGTGACCCAGATGTTTTCTCCTTGGAATCCTCCCTGTATTGCCCATGAGAGCAACAGGGAATTTCCAGTGCAACATGGTTTCCTCTTTCCTTGCAACACTGACAGCATGTTTTGTGGTGCTGCTGGAGGAAAATGAGGTTATGAGTTAATAATTTAAAAACATCCCCAAACTCCCACCCCATTGAGTCGAAGGCACTGCTTCTGTCTGAATCACTGAGAGCAGGTTATACTGACCCAGCCAAGAGGAGATTAAAACAAACCGCCCGCAAACTTATTTCTCTTCTGTCTCTGTCCTCCAGCATTAGCATATGTCCTCCCAGACAAACCATATGTGTTTAAGCTCAAGTGAGCCAGCGCACTGACGGGAGGAAGATGGCGAGTTGTGCAAACACGAGATAGTATAGGATATCAAGAGACAGATGGTCAAAACTTGTTGCTTTCATAAAATATTTACATCATGTGATAGTTTGTCTCCTTCTGCAAGTGCACTTTTACTTTTGAATTTTCATTTTTGTTCTGTTTATATGCTGTAACTATAGAAATGTACATTTTATTTTACTTGAACTGTAAACTGTAATAAAGATTTTAATTGTAGATGTTATCATTTCTTACTAAATAACAACTGAGATTCTTAATTTGAGTTCCTCCTCTCTGCTATCGCTAGGCAAGAATGTTGAAATGATGGGAACTCATGCTGTCTGAGATTTAATTTGTTTATTGCTCTCTGCCGACATGGAGGTAATGATGAAAGGATGATGACTTTGTGAGATGTAGGTGGCCGTCAGCAGCTACTCCGATTAATCCTATTCACCGGTTGTCATGTGTAAGTTATCAGAAAGGTTGAATCAGTTGGCTTGCATCTGTTTTATTGTACAGTTCATAATAAGCAATCAGCAGGATAGCCATATATGACTTTATGTTCACTTGTCTGGATTCAATCGTGATGGACGCAATCCAACTCAGTTGCTGCTTAGTAACTAATGTTGTATAATCAACCTAAATACTACTGTACATCTCCAGTAACCTATCCTGTAAATAAGATTGTCTATTGTCTATTGAGGGTGAGTGTTGCTCATTGATTGTAATGATTATGCATTTCCCAGTAAACTGCTTGTTTTTCAGTTAATACCTCTCACCTGTCTCCTGGATGTTAATGTTGATCTCTGTGCTTTGTAATTAAGCTCTGTTAAATTGCATCCAATCCAGAATATTGGTAAACCTCACCTTTTTTTTTTAACCTCCCTTGAGTGTGTGCACAAATGTGGGCTGCGTTTACACATCAGGTTTACAACCGGCTGACTTAACGGACCTTGAAATTCAACAATGGAATCTGTGTACATGATTCATTTCCCTCCTTCGCCATTCTTTAGTCGAATCATTTTTCCCAAAGGCAGTCAGGTTGAGGTTAGGATATCAGAGGACTCATATGATGAAGAGTAAATGCCCTCTGTGTCCAATTGTCTGGATTTATGCTCCTGGGTCGATGGAGCAACGGCTAGAGTGGTTTAATGTAGCTGAAGTGGATATATTGACTGATTTATTGATCCAAGACAGGCTGTCAGGATGACCTCATATTGCATTTTGTATAATTTACTGCAGAAAAGGTGATTCTTTCGCCAGTAGATGGTGCTAAAACACTAGATGGAAAAATCTTTGGTTCCTGTTTAGTCTTGTTAGAAGCTGATTCATACTGAATCAAGCCAACAAATTCAGAAGAATGGTGTATTTTTTTTGCGTGTTATATATCAGGAAATAAGTGTAGGTGGGAAAATGTCAAGATTTGAATGTAATAAAATTCCCTCTTCATTGAAGATGAATCCAAAGTGAAAGGTGGAAACTGTTGTGTCACTTCATCTGTTTATTATTTACACAAAATGGGTCATACTGATGTAGGTAGTTGAACAGGAGACAGTAATACACACATCTTCCATCAACAAACTCACAGGTGGACAAGAAGGGAAGCAGTACATATGTCACTATTGTCTAATATTTAAAAAAAAATACAAAAGTTCAACAACACTTGAAACCATCTTTGACAGCTTTTGAGATTGGATATGGTTAAAATTAGAGTATGACAATTTCATAAACATTTAAGTTCAGCAAAGGGACATGAATAAAAGATGTTTCCGTCAGAGTTCATGTGGCTTGAATTTAAAATGTTAATCATTTAATGAGGAATGTACAGAAATGGGAGAAAGAACCACTCTTTCTGCAATGAATGTGTTAATTTCACAATATTCAACACAAGATACACTGTATGTACACACCATACAAAGCAAACTTCACAGTACTGCTTTATGTAAAATATACTTTCTATGTCCAGGTCTTGTTCCATCTGAGTTGTTTGTGTTTAAGTGTTTTATGAGTGACTAACAAGCACCATTTACTGTAATCAGTCTGATGAAATTATGCTGATAATTTAAAATGCAATGAAAATCATTACAACATCCAAAGTGCGACCATCTGATCCAACATAACCTACACTATTTATCATCAATCAGCCACGAGGATGTCTGACACAGCACAGGTTGCCATAACACATCATCAAAATGGCACTCATTCTGAGTACACTCCATTCAATTATGAACTTGCTGTGATGGGTCAATTGCCCTAAAGGGCTTTCTACTTGTAGTTTGCTTGTACTGCGATCCAGATTTAAAATGCACACTAGCCACGATGAATACCGTAATATGTGGAAGAACGTTCTTTATGTGGATTTACAGAAATGGCTACAAGACCGTTGTAAGTTCTCAACGCACACAGACCATTATAGGCTTTCTCTGTTTATGGTGCTTGTTAGTTACAGTAGTGCCATTAAATAAATGTTTTGGGTAATGGGAGGAGGAGGAGGAGGAGGAGGGCAGGAGTAGCAGTGTCACACTGATTTCCACACTGCACAGAGATAAATGCAATGACTAACTGGTTACTACATGAGAAAAACTAACTTTCTGCTGCCTCTGGCTTTAGGAGAAGTGAACAAAATGTAACACAGGAGATATATGAAATGTTAACATGTTGAAATGTACTGTGTAGCCTTAATACTAGATGACATCTTTAGCAGTACAACGGTTACAGAATATTGCAACATACAGACTGTAATGACAAACAGGTTAGTTTAACAATATTACGTATTTCTCTTCTAAACAACGCGCCTCTCCTGAAGTTCTCTTAAACGTTGGCGATGTCGAGGCAGGAGGATGATGAGGGTCCTTCCCAGAGTGACAGAAACTAGGAATATGTTGGTGTGGGTGCCAGGGCAGCAGATCTGTGGGCAGGTAGCGTCGATGGTTGTCAATTTTCTACTCAAGTGACTGGAGCATTAGGAGCTGCTTGAGGACCTTGGTCTGACTGGTCTCCCTGATCTCTCCTGCCAGGAACATCTCATCCACCACGGTGTAGACCTTCAAACACAGACAGGCAGTGCATCAGAAAACAAGGTCCAGCACTGTGATGAAAGAAACTGAGAGGTTTACCCCTCCATGCCTAGATTATGCCATTTATCAGTCGCAATTTGTAAAAACAGAAAGAATCATCAGATTTTCTATTAAAAGATGCTCCTTTAGCTACTCATCTGTGACATGCTGTTCAGACAGTAACCACATCCAGCTTAAAAGCGGGACATTTTATCAAAATCACTGTATTGTACAAGCCTCATTTTACAAACTGCCAAATATTAACTGTTCTAACTAGTGCTGGGCGATATGACGATACATATCGTGAGAACGATAGAAAAGTGTCTATCGTGCCATTGCTCTTCTATCGTTTCTATCGTTTTTAACCTAATTTTATCAATTATTACAGCAAATATATCATTAAATAGCCTGCGACGATTGTATTAGTGTTTTGTTGTCACTATGCATACTCTAAATTTATATAAGTGAAAATAAAGAATAAAAAGAGATTTTTCGCAAAGAAACTCCGTCTTGTGGTTTTGCGACATGACGCTGCTTTACGTTCTTTGATTGTCACGCGGGTTTGCGACATGCTTTATGTTACTTAACTCATGAGTGCTGAGCGATGGACGCGCAACGGGTCGGGCTGGCCCGAATAGCAGTTTCTGGGTTCCGGATATTCGGTCCCCTCCTTAACGTCCGGGGGAGGGGAGTTGACGGACGGACGGACGGAGGAACGACCCGAACATTCGGTTCGGTCCGTGAGGTCAGAGGCGGTGAGCTAAAGGAGGAAAGAGCCGAATTTTCGGCTCGCTTCGTAACGCCCGACGGGGGGTGGAGGTAGGAGGGGGCGAATATTCGGATCTCAAAATTAATATCCGCATACCACCATGGGAACCGAATATTCGAGTCCAGCCCTAGCAACAGGTTGAAGTTTCATGGAGAAAAGTAAGCAATGAAATTTTTGTCAAACTTTTCAGAGAATAACTGAAAACATACTTTGTTGTGGTATATCGTCATATATATCGTTATCATGATAATATGATTTTTTCCATATCGCCCAGCACTAGTTCTAACCAGCTTCTGTAAAAACTGAGAATTCTGCAGAACATAAAGAACTGTCTGGTTTTCAACTTTCTGACAGCTCTTGAACTACTTCTCGACAACGAGCCCTTCCGCCAGGAAAATTAGCAAAATCTAAGCTTAAAATTGTCACATTTAATCCAAATCACTTCACTTTATGCCTCATTTAAAAACAGGCCAAAAATAAAACATTTGCTTTTATCAGATTCTATTAAAAAAAAAAAAAAAATTCTATGCTTTGCTGTGCAACCAAGAAGACATCAGTATGACCAACAGTCGTGACAAAACTTAAAGGACTTTTTGGCTGATGCGGGCTGAACTGCAGGCAGTGTTTACTCAGAGCAGATAGGAGGCAAGTATGGAAACAAATTAAAAATGTAAGTATCTGTACGTACAGTAACCATTTTTTTCCAGTATTGGTAACATCTGTGGGCACTTGGAAAAATGTTGTACATGTTGAATCTGCTTTTTTCCCCCATTTTTTGTACAATAAGAAATCAAAGAAATTCAACAAAATTCAAGCATTTTCTGAGAAAAATGCCCAGAAACTGATAGGGGGTTCAGAGGGCTAAGAAAATTTAGGACAAAACAGTGTACAAATACCACAAGTCTTTCCCTAGCTCGTATTTAGCATCCCATAACTCCACCTCTGTGTCATCACAATGTAAAAATAACCTCTGACTGCTGACTAAAAGCATACATGAAGTGACCTGACAAATATGACAAGATGACTCATTTTGTCTTTTTGCGACACACCTGGGAAAAGTAGGTGACGGAGCTTGTGAAATAGGTTTTGGTTGTCAATAGTTGGTTTCTTTTATTTGCCAGTTTCTGATCATGAGCTGTCAAACACTCGCGGTGATTCATTAAAGTTAAACATGTGGGCGGATGTTCAGACTCCTTGGGTAATTAGCGACAACACCAGCAGCAG
Organism: Amphiprion ocellaris; assembly: GCF_022539595.1. NCBI lineage: Eukaryota > Metazoa > Chordata > Actinopteri > Pomacentridae > Amphiprion > Amphiprion ocellaris. The sequence goes on from NC_072772.1 coordinate 5,286,621, forward strand.
CAGGTGGGGGAAGGGAATTAAACATGTTTATTTCTTAGCATTTTCTTCTTTGAAAAATATAGATCCATCCCCCACTAAAATGGTTTAGATGAATGTCACTGAATAACTGATCTAGTTGCCAGTAGTATATCAGTTGCCATGGCACTGTAATGAAAGAAACATTTTATCATCTGCCTTTTGTCCTCCTCTGTTCCGTCTGTCCGTTCAAGGTATTTAAATAATAACTTGAAAATCTCAGGAATAGAGGGGAAAATAATCACTCGGTGTCCTTACCTTGTAGAAATTGAACACAAGGTCCAGTTCGCACACGTTGTGAAAATACTCATTCAGCACCTTCCAGGAGAGAGAGAGGACGACAGAAATTCAAACTTTTAATGCAATCAGATTGCTAACCGCAGATAATAAAATAACCTACATTAGTAAGACAAAGATATAATTGTATATCTTAATGTGATGCCTTATTTAAAAGACAAAGTGACACTGTAGAAGCAGCAGAATCCATTTAACAACCGTGTAATAAGATGATTTCTACTACAAGGACATCCATCAGTTTAAAATTAATGTGGTTCTGGTCTCCTCTCGTTTCCACAAGAGATTGTTTTAAGCAGCGATACAGTGTCATTTACAATGGCAGAATTTGTGACCCTTTGTTCAGAATTTGCTACAGTGAATGTTAAAGCGAGCCTGTGAGAAAATCCTGCTGTGAGCTGATGTGCAGTTCAGCTTAGTTTATTTGAACCTAAAAATGGGTGCAGCGATTACAAAATAATTCTCTAAAAACATCTATTGTTCTTGTAGATGTGTCCATATCAAATAACAGGCTTACAAGCTGCAACTTAATACTGTGTATCCAAGTGTGTTTAAGAAAGGCACTTAGACGCATTCCTTCATAGTCAAACATTACATCAAATGACCTTCACTCCTGAGCGCTCTGGAGAGAAAATGGTCTGTTTGTCTTAGCGAAAAACAAACACAAGATTTTATTTCTATTTCTATATTAGATTTCTTCCACTAATTGTCATTTGACTGCAGTCTTTATATCCCATCAGAATGCTGCAGGTTTGTTATTAAACAGCTGCAAGACAGTAGAGGAGGGTCAATTCTGAACAAAATCACTAGGAGACATTCCTGAAAACGATCAGACCATGACAACTAATCATTATAGTTCACTAAGTCTATATATCATGTGCTGTGTGTTTCAATTACCTCTACAAAATTGTGGATTCCCTCGAGGTACGCCAGGTTATTATCAGTCACGTCCACACAAATACAGAAATACAGACCAGCATAACGTCGGTAAATGATCTTGAAGTTCCTGAACTGTGAGAACAACACACATAAATCCTCTTATATTATGATAACAATACAAACTCCTGAGCTTTACAGTAAACCCCACCCCATAAATTTTCTAGTAACTGTGAAGCACTGTGAGATTTTACGCATTCCCAGGGAAATAATTTGCACATTGCTGCACAGTCTGCATAGCTGTCTCACTTAAAGAACACTGCAAATATTATAATTACTTTTATAATAGCTATTTGCTACACTTGCAACACTTGCTTTTTAAAAACATTAATTTTCTTTACGTTTTATCTGCTTGTCAGTGTTTACTGTTATGCAACATCAAATCAAAATCCTTGTATGTGAAAACCTAAATAGCAATGAAACGGATTCCAATTCAAAATACATATTATACTGATCAGCAGACCAGGATTCCTTTTTGTTTTAAATGGTGTGCTCCGTCATAATATCACCTACTGAGTGCAACGTTGTGCTGCCTTCCAAGCAGTTTAAGAACATTGAAAAATAATTTATGATTTTTATTGTGCAAGGTGAACATGTTTGTAAGATGTACTGTTAGGCAGAAACAACAGGTATTTTAAACAACAGTGTAGTCACAATTATTACACCTTACAGGATCATGCAGACAAATAGAACCATACAGCCATGCAATGCATATATATGGTACTGACAGATCCCATACCTCCACAAAGTTGGTATGCTTGGCGTCCCTGACAGTAACCACAGCATGGACCTCCTCAATCAACTTCTGCTTTTCATCATCATCGAACTGCATGTACCATTTGGCCAATCGTGTCTTCCCTGCTCGATTCTGGATGAGGATAAAGCGGATCTATGCCATGCAAAAGACAGAAAGACAATAACTTAATTAGCTTAAATTAGCTGCAACAGAAACATTCAACTACAATCCTTATCCTTAGTGTCTAATATTAAGTAATTCCAGACGGCCGTATTATGAAACAAAGACTTTACAAACAAGCTATACACGAGTATCTATGCATCTTTTTTGGCTATTGTGGCCTCTAATTTATAATGTAAGTACATGAACTCTCCATACATTGCAATTCTATCATCCAAAAAGCTAAAAGTATTGTTCTGCGAGTAACTGTAGCTACATATCTACTGCTAGCATTAGCTTAGCTGAAGCAAAAGATAACGTTAGCTAAACCACACCCATTTATTTTGACAACATAATTGTACAGGAACCTGACAACGTCTGAATAAACACTACAAGATTTATAGAAACGAAGTGTTAGTTTGTCTCTGTGTTTTCCAAATCTTCGGCCTAACAACCAGCTAACGTTGAACTGAATGAGGAGGTTATCTGGCGAACTCTCAAACGCTAGCAAACTAGATGCTATACGCTACTAGCATGAGAAGAAAACAGAACAGTGTTAATTTTGAACATATTTACCATTTTCGTCTTCTAAATATTAACCTTAGAGGCTCCAGAATAGGGCGTTCCTGAGCAGTTATGCAGACGCTTTACATTAATTCATCGGTATTTTTCGACCGCTCGTCCGCTATCTTCCCCAGGCTAACAGGAAGTGGAAAACTACGTGACGTTACGGTGCATGATGGGGAATGTAGTTTTCGAAGCCACATTTTGAACTAATACAAGGCAATGTAGAACTACAAGAACCAGCGTTGCTTCATGACGTCGCATTTAAGGCCATCTATTGGATCACATGAGCGACTAAGGGATTGTCACTGGTATCTTCAGGAGCTTTTGGTATTTTCTTTAGTTTCTGTGTTTTTACCAAATATTTAATTGAAGAAAAACAACAAACATAGACAAGATTAACAAAGAGTAACAAGACCGTGTTTTTATGTAGCATTTAACTAATGTTTTTAATGAAATTAATGTTTTAACACCATTTTAATTATACTAGATTTACCAGCTTAGAATTCATAGTTATTTCTTATATAAACAAGCATAACTCTTTTGTATTTTATCAAATGTTTTAAAAACGAAAAGATTTAAAACAAACATAAAACAATCTGCCTCATTTGCAACCCAGGTAAAGACTATAAAAAAACTAATTACTAATATAGTAAATAGCTAGGTTGCAAATAAAATAGTTTTTTAAAAATCTGTTATTATAATTATAATCTATGCATTAAAAAATCCCTTTAAAAGACCTTGCTCAACCCTCATTAAAGAAACCATGAAATGATAATAATATTGCTGGAGTGCATCTGTATTTGTGGTTTTAAATCTAAATGTTTGGTCCCTATTGCAGATTTTATCCTCCTATGTCTACACCATCCTTAACTAGGGAAGTGTTTTGTAACCACCTGTCCGTACTTCCCGTTTTATACTTTAGTGTTGCCCCTAGAGGCCAGAGAGAGAAAGTGATGCAGGTACTCGGGAATTGCACCTCTGTTTTTTGGGGGATTTTTTGAGTGTCTAAGCTGACATGCATTAGTGTGTTGGTTTAAATGTCTCTAGCCACTGAAATAAAGGCCTTTTGCTTTTCAAACTCACCTTGAATGCCTGGATCTTGATTTCTCTGTCATTTTATTTGGGCTGTAATCCCTTCACTCTGCTTTATCATTATTCCCTTCCATGATCACCGATGATTTGAACGTCACCAGTACTACTCCTGTCACTTTTTCCTTTGTATAAAAACATCTTTAAAAATAATATTTCAGCCACATCTTAGTATTTCACCATGTATGTGGTTAAGTGTACCACACCACATTTGTCACACGCCGAAGAACTATTTTCATTTGCAGTACAGAATGAAAAGACAGGCCAGCAATATATATTGGCACCCTCTCGAGGTTACATTATTTGTGGTTGTTTTCTGCAGAGTCAGGCCTCCGAGTTTGTTTACTGGTCTGGCTGGGCAGCCAGTTCACCGCAGAACATTGCCCAGACAGCTTGGACAGCTTGCCTCTGAGCGTTCTGGGCGTTTAGGGAGTCGGAGGGGGGTGAAGGTGGAGGAGGAGGGGGGAAACTGTGATTGTCAGGAATTGCACAACTGTGAGTGGAGGAATGTGCTTGCCCTTGGGACCCAGAAATATTTTCAGCTGCAAATGCAGAGAGCGTTGAGGTGGGATAGTGGAAGACATAAAATGAAAGGGAAAACCAACCAGCGAGTAAACAAAAAGAGTTTGTCTTTCATATAATGCTGGCAGCTGTGTTTTGATACTGGCCTGCTTGGAGCAATAAAAACACGAGTGATGTGGTGGTGTTTGTTTAGCACAAATAGCATTATGTGTCATAATTTAATAGCAACGTGAGCAGAAGTTTTGTGGTAGAGCCTGGCCTGTGTTTAAAAAAAAAAAGCAGAGGTAGGAGAAAGGGATGTAAAACAGAGGCAGATTATTCAACAGAAACTTTGACCCCTGCTAATCTCGCTCTGTGTGATTGGGGTCATGCAAATATTGCTGAGAACACAGTGACTAATGTGACGGGACAGAAGCGCGTGGACTTATTCAAACGGAGGACGCTGCACCTTGAACCCTGCCTGACCGTGTTGTCAGTGGAGGGTCACATTTCAAACTGGCAAACCAGAGTGAACAAGAACTTCTGTATCTACAAATTATAATTAGGGTCCGAGCACCAACGGTGCGAAGACCCTATTGGAATGCAAGGAATTATTAGGGTCCGAGCACCGAATGGTGCGAAGACCCTATTGAAACCCTTGGGTTTATTAGGGTCCGAGCACCGAATGGTGCGAAGACCCTATTGAAACCCTTGGGTTTATTAGGGTCCGAGCACCGAATGGTGCGAAGACCCTATTGGAATGCAAGGAACTATTAGGGTCCGAGCACCACGAAGTGGTGCGAGGAACCTATTGAAACCCTAAGAATTATTATTAGGGTCCGAGCACCACGAAGTGGTGCGAGGAACCTATTGAAACCCTAGGAATTATTATTATTATTATTATTATACTTTTTTCTACGGACGGGGAAAACGCATTTTTGACACCCTAAACAGACACGAAAACGCATGAAAATCGCCACACACATCAGGACCAGCGAAAAATTTGATATTTTAAGGGAATGGCACGCGTGCGTGCCAAAATGGCTCAATAGCGCCCCCTGGAAAATTGAAAATTTGGTCATTAGGCCAACTTGCACGACGTTTCATTTACAGCTACAAAATTTTGTAGGCATATTCAGCACATCAGGAAACCCAAAAAAGTCAATCACGGCCATACTGTAAATCCAACAGGAAGTCGGCCATCTTGAATTAGCTGTAAATTTTTTGAGATTAATAACTCAGCGGGGGTAAGTCCGAGAGACGTCAAATTTGGCCAGTACATGCAACACTGCCTCATGATGAAAAGTTATCAAAATGCTCCACAAAACTCAAAGGGCGTGGCCATGGCGACCCCCAAAATTATTGATCCTTCGCCATGAAACAGGAAGTGGTGTCTAACTCTGCTGTACATGCTCCAATCTGCCTGAAATTTTACATGTGTGATCAGAGTCCGGCCCTGATGAGTTCCATAGACGAATATACAGTGAAAGTGATAGCGCCACCTGGCGACCATTTTGAATGTCTCGCCATGAAACAGGAAGTGCTATCTAACTAGCCTGTACATGCTCCAATCTGCTTCAAACTTTACATGTGTGATCAGAGTCCAGCCCTAATCACGTCCATAGGTCGATATACACTCACAGTCATAGCACCACCTGGCGGCCATTTTGAATTTCTCGCCATTAAACAGGAAGTGCTGTCTAACTAGCCTGTGCATGCTCCAATCTGCCTGAAATTTTACATGTATGATCAGAGTCCGGCCCTAATCACATCTTTGCACCATTTGGCGGCCATTTTGGATTTCTCGCCATGTAACAGGAAGTGCTGTGTAACCAGCCTGTACATGCTCCAATCTGCCTGAAATTTTACATGTATGATCAGAGACCAACCCTAATCACATCTTTGCACCATTTGGCGGCAATTTTGGATTTCTCGCCATGAAACAGGAAGTGCTGTGTAACCAGCCTGTACATGCCCCAATCTGCCTGAAATTTTACATGTATGATCAGAGACCAACCCTAATCACATCTTTGCACCATTTGGCGGCAATTTTGGATTTCTCGCCATGAAACAGGAAGTGCTGTGTAACCAGCCTGTACATGCTCCAATCTGCCTGAAATTTTACATGTATGATCAGAGACCAACCCTAATCACATCTTTGCACCATTTGGCGGCAATTTTGGATTTCTCGCCATGAAACAGGAAGTGCTGTGTAACCAGCCTGTACATGCCCCAATCTGCCTGAAATTTTACATGCATGATCAGAGTCCGGCCCTAATCACATCTTTGTGCCACTTGGCGGCCATTTTGGATTTCTCGCCATGAAACAGGAAGTGCTGTGTAACCAGCCTGTACATGCTCCAATCTGCCTGAAATTTTACATGTATGATCAGAGTCCGGCCCTAATCACATCTTTGCACCACTTGGCGGCCATTTTGGATTTCTCGCCATGAAACAGGAAGTGCTGTGTAAGTAGCCTGTACATGCTCCAATCTGCCTGAAACTTTACTCTCTCAGTTGCAGCGCCTCCTGGTGGATATGCGTGGGCCAGTCGGGCCGCTCGGATGCGAGGACTCGTCCAACGCTGCTTGCAGCTTTTATTGGTTTAGTGGTTGGAAGTCAATAAAACATTAGCGTCAGTCAAATTGAATGCGTCAGTGGATGGAAGTGGTGGTTGCCTTGTGCTGCTCTTCACTTCACTGCAGCTCCATGGCTCCATCTGCTGGACGGACAGAAGTGCAGCAGCTGATGGCAGCTTCTTTGACCTCACGCTGCTGTCAGACCCCAGATTAGGGTTTATTTCAGATATATATAATAGAAAATAGTAATTAAAAAATAAGCTGATGTTGTATTTTTGCAGCAGTGAGTTTTACAGGGTTAAGAGCAACCAGTCAAAAGTTATTACTGAGGATTTTAAACAAAAACATTCAGGCAAACAGTTAACATCATAGGGTGCCTGACATGTTTGTTTTTTTTCCGGGTTGATACAGATTTTTTTTGTAATCAAGGAGATCACTAACCAAGATTTGGAATCACTACACATTTGCAGAAAAAATAAAGTTTTTGAACAGCACATAAAGTTAAGTTAAAATTAAAATAATCACGAGTTGCAGCCTTTGCTTATTTATGTTTTACATGCTGAAGTTGTCCTTCAGTGTTTCACTGATCAGATTGTGCTGTGGGCAGGAACAAGATCAGAGGGAGGCAGCTGCAGCAGACCCAAAGTAGTTTCACATTCATTTATCTGATCAGATTTCAGGGGGCTTTTTTTTTTTTTTTTTTTTTTTTTATAAGAAATGGGAACAATAATTGAAAACATGCTAAATATCAGATGGGATCATTGGTGTCACAGGACATCTGCAGACACAGGTCAAAGATTACAAGGAGTTTATTTAACGAATGAAACTAAAACCAACACAGAAAGGATATCTAAACCAAGGTGAAAACAAAAAGGGGAAACCAGACTAATTGTAGGAGAAAGGTTCTGGTTTCAAAGTCTCTGGTCTGGCAGAGAGCGGAAGAATGAAGAACCGGGCCTTCGTGGATTAAGGTGATTGAGAACAGGTGAATCAACCCCCACACCTGTGAGAGAGATGGATGGATGGATGGATGGATGGATAGATGGATGGATGGATGGATGGATGGATGGATGGATGGATGGATGGATAGATAGGTAGGGAGGTAGATGGACCATAGATAGATGGATGGATAGGTAGATTCTGCAGTGGGGAAATTTTCAGTGTGGCAGTAGCAGATAGGAAAAAAAGTAAAAAGAAAAGCAGCACTCAGTGCACAGATATAAATAGATGCTTTCTCCTTAGAGAAGAAATAGAAATGCTTGTAAAAAAAAAAAAATCTTGTGAAATTGCACATATTGACTTATTTACATTTTATTGCAGTTACTTCATGGGTGATCTGAACTACTGGGAGCAGGTTTGATTGAACACAGTCTGACTGCTGCAGGAAGGAAGGACCTCCTTCAAACATCGTGGGTGAAGCAGTCTGTCCCTGAAGGAGCTGCCGGTGATGGTCCTGTTTCCTGCAGGGGGTGGGAGATGTCCTCCATGATAGACAACAGCTTTGTCATCATCCTCCTGTCTAACACCAGCCCAGGACAGAGCTTGCTTTCTTAACCAGTTTCTTTAGTCTCTTCCTGTCTGCAGCCGTGATGCTGCTGCTCCAGCAGACCACTCCATACAGGATGGCTGATACCACCACACAACCATAAAAGGTCCTCAGAATTGCTCCCTGCACCCCGAAGGACCTCAGTTTCCTGAGCAGGTGAAGTCTGTTCTGACCTTTCTTACACCGTGCGTTGGTGTTCTATCTCTAGACATGTTTGAATGTCTTTATCAATAAATGGTCAAACACATGTTGAGTGTCAGTTCAGCTCTTTGTTCCACACATGTATATGTTCCTATGTGATTGGTGTCTTGCAGTCAGAGTGTAAAGAATTGAAGCTGTCAGAGGCTTTCTGTGGTGAAGAGGCTGCAGGACATCAGCTGCTCCAACAGGTGACGCCTTTGTTCTTTGGCTCCAACCAGAACCAGCAATAAATCAGCATGAGCTGCAGCTTATCCACCTCATAGAGTGTATAATAAAGAAACCAAGAGGTTTTAGTTGATAGCTGTCTCTAGTGAATGACCAGCAGTGTCTTGTTCAGGTTGTGAGGAGAAGTAAAAAGCTTACAGCAGCTGGTATTCCCAGGTAGTCTCCCATCCAAATACTAACCAGGCCCAACCCTGCTTAGCTTTGCAGATCAGATGAGATTGGGTGTATTCAGTCTCAGAGACAAACCTACAATGTAAGTTCTGTACCTCACATGATTCAAATCTCCACTCACACCTTTTATTTGTCCTTTGATTGCTCCAGTACTGATTGATGCCATCATTTAAGCCAATTTACAACAACACCTTGTAGGAAATGTGGTGCAGAGGTAAGTTCTGTGCCTCACATGTTGAAGGTCCATGGTTCAAATCCCCACTCTCACTTTTTATGTGTCCTTTGGATGCTCCAGTACTAATTGCTAGCATCATTTAAGCAAAGTTAGAGCAGCATCTTGTAGGACAGGTGGTGTAGAGGTAAGTTTTTTGCCTGGCATGTTGAAGGTCCCCGGTTGAAATCCACCTTAGTACCTTTATTATCTTCACCTCCTTAATAGTTTTGTGTACCATCATTTACGAAAACTAACAGTTACACCCAGTAGGAAGGATAGTGCAGTGGTAAGTTATCTGCCTCTCATCCAGGAGGTTTTTGGTTCGAATCCAGTCCAGGGCTCTTTTGACACTTTTTAAGATAAGATAAAGTTCTTTATTTCTCCCCACTCCAGGGGAAATTTACATTGTTACAGCAGCTTTATTTACAATATATACATACTTTGGCTGTATGACAACCTCTTTCAACCATCATTAGAACAAAGTCCACGAAGGACCTTGTGTGAAAGATAGCTCACACATAGGTTGTGTGTCTGTCATGTGGAGGGTCACGGTTCGATTCCCCACTGGGAACCTTGTGGAGGATGATAGTGGAGTGGAAAGGTTGTGGTCTGTGGTGTGGAGTGTCAGTGGATTGGAGTTGGAGGGTGGTTCCTGGCAAAACCAAGAAGTTGCCTGAAAAAGGCAAAGAGCGCAAAGAGCGCAAAGAGCGCAAAGAGCGCAAAGAGCGCAAAGAGCGCAAAGAGCGCAAAGAGCGCAAAGAGCGCAAAGAGCGCAAAGAGCGCAAAGAGCGCAAAGAGCGCAAAGAGCGCAAAGAGCGCAAAGAGCGCAAAGAGCGCAAAGAGCGCAAAGAGCGCAAAGAGCGCAAAGAGCGCAAAGAGCGCAAAGAGCGCAAAGAGCGCAAAGAGCGCAAAGAGCGCAAAGAGCGCAAAGAGCGCAAAGAGCGCAAAGAGCGCAAAGAGCGCAAAGAGCGCAAAGAGCGCAAAGAGCGCAAAGAGCGCAAAGAGCGCAAAGAGCGCAAAGAGCGCAAAGAGCGCAAAGAGCGCAAAGAGCGCAAAGCTTTTATTTGTTTTTTTTGTGGTTTTCACGGCCAGAGTTCGGGGACATAAAGGAGTTTTGTAGAGAAAGATGGATGACCCGTCCAATGCTGCTTGCAGCTTTAATTTTTAACTTGAGTTTGGACTCGACAGTTTTTGTGAGGAGGTTGGACTTTAGGCTTTGTGCTGGAGGGTTGAACCCTGATTTCCAAGATGTTCTAAGTGTACAGACCTCTTGAGTCCTGAGGAGATGAGCTTTCACACAGTGTGAGGGCTGAAATTTTCGAAGTTTCACAGTAGCTGTCTGTAAACTAGAACCTTGAGATAGTCCAAGGACTCGTGTCTTCTATGTCCATGTGTAGTTGTCTGTTAGTTTGAAATGTCAGATAGTGTGAGGACTGAAATGTGCAAAGTGTCTTAGTACTTCTCTGTTAGTTAGAAATTTCTGTTTAATCGAAGCCTTAAAAGTTGTGAACATGAGTCTTGATTTCACATTTAGAGTATCCATTTGAGTTTTGGTGAGATGTTCACCTGTGTGCTATTTAGAAATGGTCCAGAAACTTTGATTGTATTCACTGAAAAGTATAGTTAGTGGTGATCAGAAGGTAACATTAGTTTGATCAATGATTTCAACTATTAGTAGACTTTATGAGGGAAGCAGTTTTGAGAAAAGAGTTATTAGTAAATCAATTCATAGTGCAACCCAGAACATTGAAAGAGGAACTGTTTGAAGAAACAACCAGATGTTTTTGTTTCAGAATAGAAAACGTTTTAAGATATGTAAATTTATTTGTTTTTTTGGATTTTGTTATTGTGTCTTCTGTGTAATTAGATATTCAAAAGTGTCACTGGTGTTTTTCAAATTTTTTGTCTGTATTTAGATTCATCTTAAAAGTGTAGTCTTGGTCTTTTGTCATTCTGTATGATTTTATAATATTAGATTAGATGTCCAAATGTTCTGTCTTTTTAATGTGTAATTGTTGAGTCAAAAGTATTATTGGATGTGATGAGTTAAAATATTATTTTCAATATTAAATGTTTAGATAAACTGTTGTAGTTTGTAATTTTAAGAACTTGTAGTAGATTTTAATGTGTAATTGTATATTTAAAGTTTTCATAGTAAATTGTGTTTAATTCCTAGTAAAAGTGTTATTGTCTTTAAGGTGTTTATTTGTAAATAAACATTTAACTATTTAAATAAGTGTAGTAGTCTCTTTCACTTTTTGTTTGGATAGGCGTAGTGAGAGACAGCCAGACAACGGGGTTAGAAATAAGAGGTAGGCCAGCGCATACAGCATGGGGTGTACAAGCGGGACTCGAACCCGGGCCTCAGCGGCGGGGACCAAGTACATACGTCAGAGGCGTAACCCGTAGAGCTACATGAGCACATATATTCTCGCCTTGTAAACGTGTATAAATCCAATAGAAAGTCTAGGGATAGAGTTAGGGTTACAGAGCAAGGTCCTTACAGCATTAATGAAAAATAAGGTAAATTTAATATGACACATAAATATTTTTAATATTAATACTAAGCAACAGAATAATCCGAGAAATTAATCCACGGTTTTCCCTTCAGCATTGTGGGTCTAAATATCCTCTATCGGAGACGTGCAACCACAATGCTGAAGGGAAAACCCCAACTTTATTTTATAAATTTTTTGGGTTGAGTGGCTTAATATTAAATTATGAAAAAAATTTAATTCATATATCAATTTTTTATGATACATTACAACTGTCAGGACCTACCTCTCCAACCCTAACCCTTCCCCTGGACTTCTATTGGGTTGGTACACCTTTGCTGACATGCAACATGTGTGATCATATAGCTCTGCGGGTTAAGCCACTGACGCATGTAGTAGGTCCTCAACGCTGAGGCCCTGGTTCGATTCCCGCTCGCAACCCCGTGCTGTATGAATTGTTCTCATTCTTATTTCTACCCCATTGTCTGGCTGTCTCTCACTACGCCTATCCATCAATTAACTGCAAAAGACTACAACACTTTTTTACAAATTTCCTGTTTCTTTATTAAATACAATTCTTTAATTTCTTACATCTTTTTACCCCCCATACTTTATAAAAGTTTAATTGTCTTAACTTTTTCCCATTTATTTAATTGCTTCTTTTTTATGTATTTTCTTTCTTTAATCTTCTTCTTCTTTCTAGAATTTTACACCAACCTTAAATTTTGGGTCATTTTTTGACATTTTGAAAAGCTATAAACTCAAACAGGGTAACACCGACAGATATGAAATTCAGCCAGGATGTACTCCAGGTATGGGTGATCAAAAGTTATCAAAATGCTCCGCAAAAGTCTGAGGGCGTGGCCATGGCGGCCTCGTGAATTCTGATGCTTTGCCATGAAACATCAACTGCTGTGTAACTGCCCTAAACATGCTCCAATCTGCCTCAAACTTTACACGTGTGATCAGAGTCCAGCCCTCATCACATCCATAGGCCGACATGCATTCTCGGTCGCAGCGCCACCTGGTGGACGTGCGCGGATTCGCCAACCAGCAAGGATGCGAGGACCCGTCCAACGCTGCTTGCAGCTTTAATTTCTTTTGCTTTGGCCATTCAATAGCTTAGGAGGTTAAACACTGAAGCAACATTTACCTTGACTGTGACTTAAAAGACAAGTTTCAGACATGATATATCTGTTTCAGTCCAAAAATGCCTCCTAAAGTGCCAAATTCCAGTTCAAAACAATAAATTGAGGGTTACAGCCACACAAAGTATTTGTTTTCATGTCACATAGAGTTTAGATTACCAGATTGGAATTGCATGTTCTAGGAAGTTCAAGGAAGGACTAAAGAATTTCAAGAAAGGGTCCCACTGCAAGACACTTAACATCTGTTTGAGCTGTTACTGGCTGTTGTCTTGTACAACACGACAGACGTTATTCGAATGTGGAAGAAGCTCTGCTGCCTTCTTTAGTAACTTCTTTTTTTTTATCATTTAGTGGTTAAAATCATCAAAGGTCAAACCGCTTCACAGTAACTCTTTTACCAAGTGGATGACTCGGTGCACTACACATATAATTAGGACTGACCTTTGAGATGATTGATTTTCTCAACAAAGGTATTAAATATTTCCTCTCTCTGCAGCTCAATAAGGTTTTAGGTAGGAGTGCTTGGGTGAATGCACAACAAATCTATTAAAGGCAATGCAGCCGTGGAACATTAAAGTCTGTTAGGGGATGACTAATGTTTGAATTTGTGCAGGGAAATGGGGATCAGTTGTGAGAGGAAGTGGTTTGTGAGCCAGGGGGCCAAGAGGGCAAATGGAGCAAAATAAAGTCAATTAATTACAATCATGATGACATGAACACATTCCTTTTCTCTTTATAGCACAGAAATAGTGCTGCAATAGAACAGAGTCAGACATCAGCGATACATCAGTGTGATGGCACAGAGCTGAATTCTGTGATGCTGATGCATTTGTCTTGACTTACACTTCCAGTCAAAGGTTTGGACACACCTTCTCATTCAAAGGTTTTTATTTAGTCATTTTGTACATTGTAGATTAATACTGAAGACATCAAAACTATAAAAGAATACACGTGGAATTATGTTGTAAACTAAAAAATGCTAATCTTCAGTATTTATCTACAATGTAGAAAATGAAACAAATAGATAAAAACCATTGAATGAGAAGGTGTGTCCAAACTTTTGACTGGTAGTGAATAATAGATGCATTGCATACATTACGGTTTCTATACTTTGAATTTACATGTTTATTAAGATAGGTAAAGCTGCCAAATTTACAAAACAAAGACTTAAAAAAAGGTGTCACATCTCCTTCTGTGATGAGACGAAAGTATAAAGCAACAGAAAAAGGAAATACTCAAGTAAAACATAAATATCTTCAATTGTATTTTTCTGTGTGACTTTGGTATTTTTTGTCATTGTTATGGATTTGTCTTTATAGTATTGTGTTGTAATGTTTTTAGTTACTGTTCTGAATATTTTATTTTATTGTGTTTTAAATATTTTTTATTGAGTGCTATCAATATTTCTTACTATTTATGTGTAATATTTGTAGTGAGTGTTATAGATTTTTTTTTTGCTATTTTCGTGTTTTTTATTGTTCTTAATATTTTAACATTTTCCATCATTGTTCTGAACATGCACTTTATTGTCTATGCTTTAAATATTGTAGGTGGTATTATGAATATTTCTTTGAACTTTTATATATTGTAAACACTGTTAAGTATATGGCTTTTATGTTTAAATATTTTACTAATTTAAGTGCTATGAATATTTAGTTTTGTTTTTGTATTTCTAGCATTTTAGTAATGTTTTTCTTTTATTTTTGTGTTTTCAATATTTTTTTTAAATCAGTGTTTCATCATTTGACATTCCTTTTCATTTTTATGGTTTGATATTTTTAGCAACTGGCATGGACATTTCTTTAATATTCAATTTTTTGCTTTATTTCTCACATTTGTGGCATTTTTATGTTCGTAGTCAGTGTTATGGGTACTTCTATTGCTTGAGGTTTTAATGTTTGGTTATGTTTTTATTTTGTTTTATTCATGTCATAGATATTTATTTAATTTTCAATTTTAAACATTTTTAACACTAACGTATTTTTTTAACATGGATATTTTCTCTTACTTTTTGTGTTTTTACATTATTATTTATTATTATGGACATTTTTTATTTCTTTTGTTTTTACCAGTGTATTGGATATTTATTTCATGTGCGTTTTTAAAGATAATAATTTTAAAACATTGTTAGATGTTGACATAGATGTTTTTTATGTTTATATTTAACTTATTTTACATTTTTATTGATATTTATTTTTGTTTTTGTGTTGTTGATGTTTGTATTCATTACTATGGATATATCTTTATTTTTCTGTACATTTAGTTATTATTATTATTATTATTATTATTTGTTCTTTAAAATATTTAGGCACTGCTGTCTATGTTTTTTTTTTTTTTAGCTTTTTAATAGGTTTTTTTTTTCCCCACCCCAATAATTTATCAAAAAATTCCGAAAATGCTCTCTATCTTTGAACTTTTAGGATGATGTAATTTTTAAATATGATCTCTGACACGTTCACGGTACTCCTAATATAAACGCAGTCTCCTTGCTGGCTGGGTGGTTTTTATCCAGCAGTCTTTCCGCCTTCATGTGCAGCGCTGAGCAGCGTATCATGAGCGTGTGTTGTAATTGTGTCCATGAACCGCTGGGCGAGACTGTGCTCTCTGTGAATAGGAGGGGAGATGCTGGATTCGGGAGAAGGTCCGCCATTATTGGGAAGCAGAAAAAAATAGACTTAAACACAACGTCACACATTTATCCTGCAAGGGGCTTAACATCAGAAAGGAAAATCCAACGCTTTCCTACGGGCTGCTGTTCCTCTGAATGCAGCGCTTTGCTTAAATCAAGCCACAGCTTCCCGTCGCGTTTCCTCACGGACTCTTTTATTTTTTGACACAACAAAGGAAATAATAATTGGTCAAAACAACGTGGTGGTGAAGCAAGAAGGGAAAACACACCGAAACAGCCTTTCCCAACGCCTCCCCCTTTTTTCTCTTCGCAACACAGCCGAGCTGGAAAAGACTTGGAGTTCATTTTTTTTCTTTTCCTTTTCCTGATCACAATTTAGTTGTTTGTTTGTTTTTTTCAGAGAGAGAAAGGAGAAACAGCTATGCATGTTTGAAAACTTCAGACTGGTGAAAACGAGCGCTTAATGTGGGAAGCGATGGACAGACGGCGTGTTTGCTGAGAGAAAAAAAGCGGAAAATAATCGATGTGAGCGCTTGCAGGGAGTGTTTTTGTCTGGTTTTTAAAGTCTTTCCCCGGCTGTGGGTCGCAGAGGAGCAGAGAGAGGAAGAAAGGAGTGGACGAGGAGCTGGAGACACAGGAATGATATGGTACGTACACTACAAGAGATACTTCTTATTTCCTCCCTTTAATACACCTAAATGAACCATTTTGAAGCGCAAACTGTGTTTCAAAGCTATTTTAAGGCGTTTTCCTCCTTTTACTTCCACTACATTGCAGCTTGAGAGCTGCGAATAACAAGAAAACTGGGAGTCAACCCCAGTCCCCCTGCGGGCTGGCTGGATCTGAAGCCCTTTATAGTAATAATAATGATTATTCTAAAGATGGTGCATGACTGTATAAAAAAGGAAGCTTATTTAAGGCAGGTCAGGGTCTGCCTGTGCCTCTTTAAATGAAAAGTTTACAGTGGAGAAAGGAGGTTATATAAAAAAATGTCCGAACCTTTAAATTGTTTCTACAGCACATGGAATACATTGGTCTTGTCAGGCCTATAGAAACTCTATATTAGGTTATGAATATAAGGAGCACAAATGAGTTTAAATAGGCTGTTTTGGAGTATCAAGCAGTTTTTGCTACCTCGCCTGTGTGTTCATCTTATTTATTCTCATCTCCTGGTTGAAGAACATATTTCAGTGTATTATTTTGTTAGGTTTTAGGTTATTCTACCTGTCTGTACTTTTATTTGACATGTTTAGCTTCATAGTAGCCACAAATCTGAATCAAATTTAGCTCATACTATATACGTGCTCTTAAAAATGAGACACTCTTTCATGCGATTTAATTTAATCTCTTATTAAATCTCCCCCTAACTTTGCAAATGTCAAACTTGCAGAGCTTCCCAGTGACACACTTAGCAAATGCCTGCAGGTAATTCTACTAAAGTTCCCCATTTAATTTTGTACCTGTCACACAAATAGCTTCGTTCTTCCTCGACAGCATGTAAAGCATATTTCTCGCTATTTCCCACCTATTAAATATCCCAGGTGGGGATATTTGCCTCAGTTCTCTGAATGCAGCATGTTCAGCCCCTTTATGGTCCTAGATAAGGTTAGGTGGACCTGATGATAATAATTAATGCTCTCATCAATCTATTTTCATGCCAGGACTAGTCACCGATGTGTCACGGTTTAATCTCACTGCCACTGCAAAGTGATCATTGCCCTGGCAGCCACTCCCTTTTAGTCCCTCCACTGGACGTCAGTGCTTTCATTTCAAAAGTGATCCTTGACCGTCCCCTCAGAAACGCTGATTTAAGATGGACTGTGGGAGATTTCAGAGACCGTGATAGCTGAGAGAATGTGCAGGTTTGTGATGTGGCCTTAAGACTGAGGTGCATCCACGGGGGGAGGAGGGGGTGGTTGGTTTGTACTGCTGTGTCATCGCTGGATAAATGGCAAATTTTCAAAATGTGTCGTTTGATAATAGATAAACTCTCTGATGTTGTGGCTTCTGTGTCGACTCATCGCCCCTCGTTTGCTTTCTGTGCTTTGACTGAGTGCTTTTTGATGAGTTTCTCCCTCTTTGATCTTAATCAACGTTTTTTTTTTTTTGGAAAGCCCATGCCAAGCAGGAAGTAAACACACGCGTAAACATACGCTACGATTTCCTCACTAGGACAGTCTCTGTGCTCTCAGGTAAATGCATTAGCAGCTGTCAGCACTTCTGTTCTCTGCTTGATTGGGCCCTTTGCAGTGCAGTCACACCTCTCCAGGAAGCCTCTTCTTCCCACTAATAGCCGTGCCATTTGCCCAGGCAGCAGACTAGCTACCAGCAACCCGCTCAGCCCTGCCCGTCTCTGGGATCGTGTTGCGTTGTGAATCCCTGGGCTTGAACATGTTCCTGAGATTAAGAGGACGGCAGGCTTTGCTCGTCAGGATGTAGGCCAGAGATGTGGATACATGCTCTGATGAGGACAGTGGAAGTGAGGTTCTGCCCCATATAATGTGAACGGATAAACACAGCGGTTTGGCCTGCTTTGGCCTTATTTCACATCTAAGTCGGCAACTTCACTTTATTTCTCATCACTGAAAGAGTAATCAAATGAGAGAGGTAATTGGAAATTGAGCCTTGCAGTGTGAATCATGAGCTACATCAGCAAGCCTAACTGTGAGCAGTTTATTTTAATAAGGAACAAAGTGTTGTGGGCTTGTAATACCAGTCACTTTGAAAACTCGCCCCGTACCATATTATTTCCACATCGACTGAGACTTTTATTTCCACGAATCTCCATTCTGCTGAATGAATCGGCGGCCTCTCACCTGCTCATTTTCAGATTTTACAGCTAGCGTACCTGTCAGTATGGGGTGACTCCATAAACCAAGGATGGAAAATTTCCCCCCACTCATCTGAAAATGCGGCGTTGGCTAAATCTCCTCTCCCTTGTATTACAGGAGAGGTTTGCTTGTGAGTCAGTGTAAGTCTGTGTTTGATGGAGAAAGGAGCTAATTATAGCAGGCAGCTTTGGAGTTTGGTGGACCAGATTACAGTCACTCTCCTCTCAATGGCTGCCTTGTTCTAGTGGCCGATTATTAGGCAGAGAGAAGTGCATTCTGGGATGATTGTATCTGAATTTCCATTAGAAAG
Source organism: Amphiprion ocellaris (assembly GCF_022539595.1). Taxonomy (NCBI): domain Eukaryota; kingdom Metazoa; phylum Chordata; class Actinopteri; family Pomacentridae; genus Amphiprion; species Amphiprion ocellaris. The sequence goes on from NC_072772.1 coordinate 5,305,267, forward strand.
TGTGCCTGCCTCAGTTGAACTGAGGTTCTCTTCTCTCCCCACTGTTTCAGCTCCCTTGCTCATTACAGATTTGCAGATGGGGACAGGCTGATAGAAAGGCCTCTGTAGTCTGCCCCTGTTCTGCTTCAGAGCCAGTTTAACTCTGCATCCTGAATGACTGATTTATGTATGAGAGAACTGACCCCAAATCAGCAGTGTCGGCTGTGCCAAGCGTACCTTTGAGGGAACAAAATGATCACCGGTGTTCCTGTGCATTAGACCACAAATGGTTCATCTAAGAAAATATCTCTCAGTGAAATCAATCAGTAGCAATGATTGCATTTGCTTTATGTCCCAATTCCACCTTGTTATGATATTGCTTTTCCAATGCAAATGCATTATTAATGGATAATTCTAGCGGGAAGTAAGAGCTTTGGATATGATTAATGGTTTGAATGGTGGCTGTAAGACTCTGCTGAAATACTTTTAACTAGCCTTGATATATTAAAAAAAAAAAAAAAGATGGTGACACTGTTTGGATTTACGGTGACCATGGAGATGAAGGACCAGGATGTAAGCCACAGAGGAATGGTGACCTCTGGACATGAGCGGCCCTGTTTTCCTATTCCAGCTACAATTACACAACAGAGGGACAAGGGTAATGGGCTATGGTAATTTGGAGGAGCTGTGGAGAGCGGACATGAAGGCAGATCTGGGAGGAACTAGAGAAAAAAGAGAGAGTGACACAACAAAGTAGGTTGTCAGTTGGGAGAAAAAAACAGAAAAAAAAACAGCAACGAAAATGTGAGAGTAAAGTAAAGCGCGAGCAAACTGCTGCCAGTTTCTGCTTCAGGCTGTGTTCCTGGTATGTGCCCTTTCAGCTTTGTGCTCAGGGATCAACCAATCAATGACAGCCATAAGTAACCCTGCTGCTTGGCTATTGGCCACAGCTGAATTCCATGACTCAGCATGTCCACAGATAAGATGTTATGATTGAGTCTCTGCCAGTGAAATGAGGCCACTGCCCAGAGTTCAATAGGTTGGACTTGTGCTGCTGTAATTGTACACACAGTTTGTACCACCTACATACACTGCCAACATGGTTCTTACCCTTGAAGTTAGGCAAAGTTTGTGCAGGGAACTAGCCTACAAAGAGAGATTTGTCATGCATAAATACATGCTCTGTTACATTATCATGTTAAGGCTAGAATAGCCTCTGACTGTTTTTGGATGAGTCAGTCTCTACTTATTATATTGAAAGGCTGCAGACACTGGGAACCTCTCACCATTACGAACAAAGGGAGACTGCCATGAAATCCACCTACACAAGTATTAAAGGATAACTGAGCATGTTTGTAATCTGTGCACTCAAACACACACTCATTTCCCACACTAACCCAACACTCAGTTTTCGTTTTTGTCTTAACCTGTCGTGCTGACCTACCCCTCATCTCATTAGCAACTGCTCATGCTTCATTGCCTAAATTGGTCTGGAGTGAGGAGGATAAGTCCCTGTGTGTCATTGTTTGACTTTCTCTCTGGAGATTCTCCCCCGGCGGCGCCCCTGAGTTTCCTGTAGGAAGTCCACCTACGATTCCTGAATGTGTGGAGGGAGAATGGGAGGCCAGAAGAAGAAGTAGAGAGCTGAGGGGAAGAGTTAGAGAGGGACAACAGTGGGGCCTGTTTTATTCTATGCGGAATGATGATGGCAAAATAAGAACCCGGCTGTGTGTAATGATAAACAAAGTGCAGCGAAGTATAAATCTTGGCTTCTTTCGTTTCTCGGCACAGTTGGCTAAGCACATTCTGAAGTGGGTGTGAATGTTGGATAGTCAGTTTTCGGAAACTTACAGAAATGGTCAGGCACACAATATCAGAGAGATGTGGGCGGAGGGGTGTCCGAGAATAATGTATACATTTTAAAAGCCAAATTAGACAAAAGCATAATTATGATAATGCAAAGTGCATTACAACAAACACAAAATACTTACAATAAAACACACAGTGATGCAAAGGAAGAATACAAATTCTAAAAAACAGACAGAAAACAAACTTAAAATATCACCCGAACCAAAAATATCCAAACAATGGATTCATTTGAAGTTAAAATACAGCAAAGCAAGACTTGCGCAACATCAATAATACAATAAAGTCTAAGAACAAGGTAGGCATAAAAAATGAAGGGAAAATTTATTGAAAGCCCTTTTGATACAAATAACTTTTCAAAAGTGATTAAACCCTCAGAAATCAATATTACATTACATTATTCTTCAGAGCCTGAAACAATAAAAACAAAAGAATCTGTGGGATTTCAACTTTTCTATTAATGGTCCTTGAACAGTATATTGTTAAGGCGCAATTCAGTCATAAAACTTAACCAAATCTAAGCTTGCAGTCTTCATGTTCCATCAGTGACTTAATTCTACGTGTTGCACTCAAAAATTTTCCAAAAACAGTTTGCTATAACCTGATTCTATAAAGATTCCAAGATTTGAGGCTTCTCTGCACTATTGTGAAGCCATTTGTGACTGATAGTCATGTAGCAAAAATTTTAGGGTTTTGAGGTAAACTGGGCTGAACTGCAGGCTGCGTTTCCACAGAGCAGATAGACAACTATAGAAACAAATGAAATAGTTAAATATCTATAGTATGTAGAGTCACCATTTTCCAGTATTAGTAACACCTGTGGGTACTTGGAAAATGCACATGTTGATTTCAGTTTTATTACATTTTTTTAAAAATACAAATAGCAAAAAACCCCAAACAAACATGTTTTTATTCCTCCTTTATTATCCATGACATTCTAACTGTGTCATACCACACAGAAGAAAGCCACAGTGGCTGTGTTTCCATGGAGTTGATGGACTTTACATTGCAGTGAGAAATGGGCCCACGGTGAGTAAAAGTGTGACTGGAGCAGTAAAAGCTCAGAAACGTTTTGGGGTTCAGAGGGTTAAATGAGGACACTGTTGTAGTGAGTTGCAATTCCTCAGGCAGGTTGTTCCACACCTGAGGAGCTCTAATAGCAAATGCTCGATCCTCTTCAGTGTTTAAGCGTGAGGTGAGAACACTGAGCCTGAGGATCTCAGTCTGGTTGGTAAGGAGACATCTGATGTATACTCTATGGCTATGAAGGGTGTTAAAAGTAAAATCATGTTATCAGTCCTAAAACAAATTAATGTGTTCACTTTTCTTTGTTAGGAGTCTCACTTCCACATTTTGTAGAAATTGATCAACTGTTTTCTTATTTATACCTGCTAAAAGGCCCTTAACTATTTTGATTAGAAAAAACAAGTTGGTCCTGTTTGAAACCGTTCCTGTGTACAGATAATAATCTGTCATGAAACTGCTCTCGGTTGCTGTTTCTGAGTATTTTCTGCTCGCTCTTCTGAATCATGGAAGGTGCTGTGGGTGGCCTCCTTCCTTTTAATAGATGCAACAGTGTTCGAATGTGATACAACTTGTTGCATCACTAATAAGCTTGTTAGCCCAGCAGTAATGGCGATCAGCATTCAGTGCACATCCATCCCTTTTAACTGCACAGAGAAATCAAGCGACGCATTAATATTTTGCATATGATAGAACATTTCATTTGATTAGCTGCTGTGGAACATACCAGTGTTACACTTTGTGCAGTCAATTTATTTAATAGTGGAGCTCTTTGGGTATCATCAGTTGGATTAAGTTCTTTGATAGAAAAAAAAGAGAGGAGAAGTTCCTGTAAGAGCCACTTGTGTGTGTCAGAAGGACTCTGAGGTCGGGGTGTTATCTACGAAGGCTGGCTGTAAGCTGTTCCTATAAGGTGTAATATTACAACTAAAAACACACAACAGAAACTAGAATCCTCGCCTCAGCTCCTCTAATCTGCTCAAACTGCTCGGTAAAGATTGGGACTGAAAGCAGGAGGTTGTGTGACTAACTACAGCTTTTTCATTTGATTTTTTACGCATTATTAGCCATAATAAGATTAGGTGTCTAGTTGAATATGGCGTAGAAATGAGTTGAGCATTTGGCAGCATGCAAACAGCAAACGGGGAGTAAATATAGTCTCTGGCCCTCTGCTGCAAGTTGTCACTGTCTGTCTGGGTTTAGATTGTCAAAATAAAACTGCTTCAGGTACGTGTTTGTTTAAGCTCATGATATTGACAGTGCTGCAGTACGTGTGTTAACCCGCCGCTTTGTCTGTTTATCATGACGTCTCTTACATGCTGCTTCTGACAACTTTATTGGAAGTGTCTTCATACACCTGCAGCACTCAGACGGGGAAGAGAGAGGTGGAGAGTGGGAGGCAGGGAGGTGTTCTACTTCAAACATATTCTAATTAAAGCTGGCATCTTTAATCACAGACTGACAAGCATCAGAGAAGGGAAGAGGAGAGGGACCGAACTGGAGAGGAGAGAGGAGGGAACAGTCCTGCAGCACTAGACAACCAGAGGCCCCTGAAAGAATCTCGCTTGGCTTCAAGTTTTTCTTACTTTTTCCCAAACTTCTCCTAAGCTGTATCGATCGCTCATGTTGCTCCTCTGCTGCTTTTTCTTCCCTCTTGTCTTTTGATTTTTTGCTGAATATTTTTGTTCCTGTTCCTTTCTCTTCCCATGCCGCCCTCCGTCACTCTTTTTTTGCCCTTGGAGAGCGGTGCGGTGTTTTTGCGAGCTGCGGTTAAGGACACAGGAAGGGCACCACCTTGTCACTAGATGTTTGCCTCAGATGCCACTTCAGGGGCTTCCAGCCACCACTGTGGTGGCCTTTGGCATCTCCCCAGCGAGCATGTGCTGACACGGTCTCTCTCCTACGCGCTCATGTACACACAAAACGCTTGTATTTGGAAAGAGAGCATGTTTTACAATGTTGTGATTAGGTATTCTTAAGTCGTCGCTTGCCACAGGCATTTTCACTTGTGCAAATCATTACCTGGCTGTTAGTGTTTAGTATTCATGTGGCTCCACTTTGAGGGTTTAAAAATTGGCAGTGGAAATGGTTAACTTTTGTGTTGAGTCATAAGGGCACCGAAAACGTCTGAGAAAGTGTGTTCGCCGCTCTGTGCACACACAATGTAAGCACCAGCGGCTGACCCTTCCTCACCCTCATAACATAACTGTCACAGCGGTCCTGGCTGCTCGGCAGCTGTGTGACAGTGGACATCATATCCTCTTTAAGGTGAGAAGATAAGGTGGCTGTTCATAGCCATTTGTTATCACAGACAGCGAGCCCCTGACACCTCCACATCTCTTATCTGGCTTCGTCCCAGTTTCTGGTCCAGGCTGGGGCTCATGCAAGCCCAGGGCTGATGAGTAAGCACTGCTCAGCCTGCGGACGGCCGGGCCTGCCATTATCGATCGCAGCGCCACCGCCTGTCATCCAGCCACCACTTAGCTAATGATGTCCATACTATTGTCTCACAGCTTGGATAACGGCCATAAAGCAGAGAGCGCCGGCCAACGGCGGCGTCACAGGAAAAGATGGGTTTTAATGATAGAGGAGGGATACCTGAAGGAACCTCGGCCAAGTGATACTGTGTCACTTTCTGCTAGGATGGTAGCATTGTCATCCTTATTGCTGCGCTCTATTCCCCCTCCCTTGTCTCTCTGTTGTTTGCTGTCTTTATTGTGGTGATGGTTGGTCCATCTGCATCAAAGAAAGACAGATCACGATTTCTGCCAGTCTGACAGTCTCCATGTTGGCCTGGTTTTGACCTTGTTACTCTGATTATTGCTGTTGTTGGGCAAACAGAAGGTTTATATCTGCTAAATAAATACTGTAAGTGATGAATCACCTGGAATGCTCAAATCTAGAGGCAATTAGAAAAGGCTGTTATGAATGCTGCAATTATGTACAACACCGTGCGAAAGTTGAATGCATTCATCATGCAATATCATCAGGGGGCATCTTCTCAGTCCCAAATATAATTTTTATGCAGGAAATGATTATCTATCTTACTGACATTTCATCAATAGCAAAAACAATATAGTTTGATAAAATCGGATACAAACCACTATTAAAAAAAACATAAGGCAAAGTTCAGTGACAATGAAATCATTCCTTTATTCCTATTGATTTGTGTGTGTAATTTTTTAGTGTGTTTTTTATAGCTAACAGACTACACTTTAAGAGACCAAAGTGATTACATTTTAAATAATTTTTAAATGTCATTTTAGAATTATCATTAATTCTCAACTCTCAGTTACATTGACTGAATTAAAACATTCTGGACTTTTCAGATATAGCACATATAAGCCATAAACCCCAACCCAAGCTGTCACAAATAACTATTTTCAGTGACAAAAAATGAAAGGAGTTCTGACACTGACGTCCTCACACAGTCTTAATCTCAACATCAGTCTGGGAATTCATGAAAAGACTGGAACAACTGAGACATGATCTGCAGAATAACTGCGCAGGTTTGCCAAGATGCTTGGAACAACCTACCTGCCAGGTACCTTGATAAACTGTAACAAGTCAGCCTCAGAGAATTAGTGCTGCTTTAAAGGTCGCACCAAATTTGATTTAGGTTCATTGTGTTTCCTGCACTTTGTACGATTTGATGAAAGAAAACCGTTTGTGGCATTAGTTGTAAAAGTGCCCACTTTTTATATTTTTAATCCCCCAAACTTTTTCACAGCGCTGTATATATATCCACTGTGCCATTTTAGAGAATTGTAAATGGATTTTCCTTCGAGCTGGTTTTTCATGGGGGTGACATGGGTCATTTCTCTTCTCAGTGCCATAATTTCCCAGGATGCAGTTGGGGCCCCAAGGTCCATAGCTCTTATGTCAGAGTTCATTTCCTGTTGCAGTGCTCCAGCCGCTCCTGAGGATCCACCATTTTGTAACATTCCTGGAGAGGACTGGAGAAATGTGTCTGGATTCACCACCCACTGTTTGCAAGTGTGGATTTTAAATTCTAAAAATGTATTTCACACATAACAATTACTTAGGAGGTGCTGACTCAACCAGTGTTGTGCTGAGCGAAGAAAGATGCAGAGAATTTCCCAGAAAGATGTGAAAACTCATTATGGTTCAGTCAGATTTACAGAGAATAAACTGTAAATGCCGTCAAGGCCTTATTCCGCCTGATGCAGTACAAATGTGAAACAGTGCATCCAGTATAAAAGTCACCTATTGAGGTCACTGTTCATGAATCACATGAAAAAAAGAACGAGTTTTAAAATGAAGACAGTTCCACAATCATTTTGCTGATGTTCCTTTTTCTAATTATATTCCAAATGCATCTCTGTTGATAGTGAGTCACCACAAACCACCAACCTGAGTCTGCACAAGTCCGGCCTCTTCCTTTTGTTGGTTTGCTGACTTCAATGTATGTTCTAAGTTGAGAAGATAAAAGTCAGGGAAACATGGGCGAAGAATGTAAACATTGCTAGGAGTTGTTTTTGGTTGGAAGGTTGTTTCAGAGCGAGGACGGCCTCACCGCACCACAGCTCGTATTAGTCACAGTCGTCAGAGAGAAGAGAATGCACAGCTTTTTTTTTTTTTTAGCCCAACGAGGGAAAAGGTCGCAGGGAATGCAGTTTGTCAGGTCAGGATGAGCCGGGTCTGTTGTGGCTTAAATCCATGAGATTGGGAGGAAGAATAGGAGATAGAGATGAAACTCAGCTGAATTAATTTTTGATAAAACACGAGTGTCAAGAGACTGGGAGAACAATGTGGGTCTAAACTGAAAGGAAGGGAGGCAACCACCATTGTACAGGTGGATGTTATGTCTAATTTACCCTCCCAAGCAAGGAGAGAGAATGATTCACATCTATTAAAAGGGAAACTAGTTGGTAGTTTCCATTACAATCTGGAGATTTTCACGAGACAGTTTTAAAAAGAGAATTTTCAAAATTTGGCATTGCTTTTGTTAGTAGCATTAGTTAAGCTGCATCCTGAAATTCCCGTCACACTTAATAGTGTCCAAGCCCAACTGAGTCACTCCCCCAGACTTGACGAAGCTCCACCAAAGTCACATAAGACATTACACAGTTGTTTTTCACACCCTCAGTAGTTCATTCAATGATGAGTAAAATTAACTTTTGAAATGAAGCTGGTGAAGATATTAATAATTTTGAGTGTAACTGTCATTGTATACGCAAAATATATACTTGAACTGTGTTTTAAATGTCTTGTTGAGTTTTAAAAAAAAGATTTTTCAAAAAACAAGCAGCTTTCAATGCTGTAGCCAGTAGTACAGAGAAGTATTAGCCCTAGTAGTACCCTTAAATCGTTCAACTGGATTAAACTTGACTTCAATTCTAAGTGGAAACGGCCGTTTATTCCGGTCTGAAGCTACAGGTGCCTCCTGCATGTGTTAAAACCTGTCTTTCATTCATGCAGGCTGTTAGGTTTTCAGTCATGCACTCACTTGACAAGACAAAGCAGTTAATCACTAATGACTCCTAATGACTAATAGAGCATTCATACCGCAGTGATTGTGGTGAAGGCTGTTAAAGAATTTCATTTGTTCCCACTTGTTTATCATATCTGGTCATTGAGAAGACATTAATTCGCCAGTATCTCTATGCAATCACGGAATATATTAAACGAGCTTCCAGACATCATGGTTTAGTGATTATAATTTGTGTGCACCATAGATCATAGAGAATGTTTGGCCTCATTCCTGACATTGAGTTTAAGATGCATAATGCTTGGGAAAGAAAGGAATTTATTACGGAGTGGATGTGCTTGAATATAAGTAATACTTGAATCCTTCAGGCTAATGGCATAGCTCGCTTCAAGCCAACAAATCTTAAATTAGAGTCCTCTAAGAATACTCATTTGAAATTTGAGAACATTGCAACTTTTAATAAGCACAATCAACAGTTGTTTGAGCCGATAAGTGGAAATCCGTTCTGCTTCACTTTTGAAATAATGGCAATGCTTTGTTTTAAGGTCACATTAATGCTATGCCAATTTATAGAGTTTAACTATTGAAAATGAGATTATACGATGCCAGATTACACAAGGTATTTTACACTGTGAGCTGCACAGTTTTGTGAGGATACTGTATAGGCGATGACATAAAGTAGGAATTTTTTACAGCTTTGCATCTGAACTGTTTCTGCTTTCAGCTGCTGCTCCAGTCCAGTTCTGCTCTAACTGCATAGTTTCAGCATTACACTTTCTTGAATGCATATTCATTGCAATCAAGCCGCATTCCTCATGTTGCTGCCTATTCCTTTGCAATACATACCAAATACACTAAGTAATGGACTGGTGAAACACCCTTTTTGTGACAGAGAGCAACAGTGTTCTCCACAGATGTGATCCCAGTTTAGTGAAATACACTGTATATCTAATCTATCCAGCTTTTAAGCAGTATTTTAAACAAAAGCAGACACAATTCTGATCTTGTATTGGATGTATGACGGAAATTATGTTTGGCATTGTCTTGGAAATGATCACTGAGAAACTCAGTTATGGCAGAAATCAGTGATCACCATGCCTCTATCTGTTTCTTGTAAAAAGTTAGCCGGAAATGACAGAAAAGGGGATGTTGATGCTTCTGTTATTTCTACCACCTGCTGTGTCTTATTGTGACTGTCTGTGTGTGTCTGTGTGTGTCTGTGTGTGTCTGTGTGTTTCAGAGAGACCAAGAGTCGGAAAGAAGTGATTTCAGAAAGCAAAACTTCATGAAGCAACTGGAAGAAAATAGTTGTAAGAGAAAAAGATTGTGCTTCTTGTTTGGGTGCTGTTGGATAGGATGAAACAAACAAGTGCCCCAGACTAGTTTAGCCTGCCCTTGAACCACAACTCAAGGTATTTCACATTAGCAGGCTTACACTGTTAGACCTTAAGCAAACGTGTTTCAACATACTGCTGCATTACAGGGACTCCCGTCTGCAATATTTCAGTTTTTGCTTCACAACTATGTAAATATATCGTCTCTGTCCCTCGTCTCTTGGCCATAGTAGATCAAGTTCTAGGAAACTGTGCAACTCTGCAAGTATTCATGTGCAGCTTTCAGACTGCAGAGCCGAGCTTCCATCTCAGGCCTCGCCTTTTCCTCGCTTCCTTTCCCTCTGCCTGCTCCTCCAGAGGTCATAGTTGACAGGAGACATGGGTGGGTGATGTCAGCCCTGTCCTCAGAGAATCCTGAGGGTTCCTCAGGGGTTCTGTGAGGTTGGGCAGCAGCTCCGAACTGCTAGACAGGAAACGGTGATGGCAGATGGAGGGAAGGAACAGCTCGCTGTTGTTCTGCTTTGTTTGTTTTTTTACGTCAGTGCTGAAGAGGGAGACAGAGGATGTCGATGGCAAGGGCTTTACTGCCAAAAAAAAGTCCATTCATGAGCGTATCAATGCATATATGTTCATTTACAAGCTATCAGGCTTACCACAAGGTTGATAGATTTAAAGTTAAATTGTAACTCAGCTGAATTTTGTATTTTTCTCATCCCGAATTTCCTTGTTTTTGCTACCTAGCTGTCAAGAATGTGACAAGTCGACGTTCCACGCTGTCAAACAGAGGTCGTTTTAGTGCACGCAGGGTCGTTGACTTGTTCAGAGCATCTGTAACGTTCAACATCATGTGCTAAACACTTGTGAGAGCTCTGCAAACGTGTGGGGTGTTGCTCCCGGGGCTCCCTGATGATGTGCCCCGGTAAGCAGTCCCCACTGCTTGCACAGCCGGGGCACACTTGACGGGGCTCTGCAGCGTATGTAGAGGGGAGGAGGAGGAAGAGGAGAGCGGGGTGGTGGGTGGGTGCTGGACCGATACAACAGAGGAATGCTGTGGGGGCCTTTGGGGCAGGATACACACTGCAAAAAGACAGGACAAGCGAGTGCAGGGGGAAACAAGAGCAGAAAACTGATTATAAATGACAAATCCCCAGCTCTTGCAACCAAACAGCGTTATAGCTGCTGTATCCTGAGGGTGGGAAAATGCAACAGCTCCAATTCAATCTCCTGTATGTATTCAGTGTGCATGTGTGCGCGAGTACTTTTTGTGTATGTGGCCTTTTTCCTAAATTCAGCAGACAGACAGGAAATTTTGCCCCTCCCCTCCTCTTGTCCTCCCTCCATCCTCCACCGGGTTCTCGCTGCCTGCCGCTGATTGGCTGGGGTGAAAGCGAGGGATGAGGTTTTGTCGTCTAATCTGCCAGCAGATCGCCACTGATGGGCCTCTGTAGAATGGCTTTAGTAAATTACTGTTCCAGGGAAGGGCAAATCCCTTCTATCAGATAGCAGCTCTCTCTTCATCTCTCCCTCCATTCCAAGTCCCACACACTCTTTCTCTTCACTACATCAGTCAGGCTGCCACTTTATCTTTCTATCGCTACCTCACTCTCCTGTGTTCTTCTCTCGTGGCTGTTGGCCTGCACCCCGGGTTCTCTTACTTTTCTTTCATTCCTGCTTTTCGTAATTTAATTACCTCACGCTGTGCACCTATTTGTGTGTCTTGCACAGTATACCTGCCTCGCTCTGCCGATGGGCCTCGCACCTGGAGTGAATTAGATGAGCCGGTGTCAGAGAGAGACGTTCTGAGGCTACTGCAGACTTGGCTTCCCCTATCCCCTGGTGTGTTTATGCTTGTTAACAAGATGGACCAGTTTTGAGGGTGGCCATCTTGCCTGGTGCAGTCTGAAATCACACGAGAGATAATACCGCTGAATACCTGGAAGAGGGTGTTTGAGGATTAGTGGGAATTGTTTTCTGTGTACGGTTTTCCCGTGTCCCAAATGATAAAACAGGAATAAAGAAGATTAGGGAGAGATATTGGAAAAGAAGGGGGTGTTTTTATCGACCTGTAAGTCGCTGTGCGAGTGCACTCTTGCCTGAGGTGGGGAATGTTGCTCGGTATGGAAAGCTGAGTGGAGCCAAACTCCAAATGACCTCCTGTGTTTTGTTACAGCTCCTTCTGACTCCTCCTCAGCTGTATAAAACTGCCAAACACTGTTGCTCTGCGTTGACATGTGGTAGCCAGGCTTGTCCCATGTCACACAATGCTGATGTTGCTGTGACGATACTCCGTCTAGATAATTAACAGGTGCTGTATAGGGAGAGGCAGAGACCCCACACACACACAGTCACACTTTTCTCATTTGAGGTGTTTATGGCTTTGCTGCTGTGACGACGTGGTTCAATAAACAAGATCTACATTAACTCAACCCAACATAAATAACTGTTTGGTTGTAGCTCTAAAAAATAACTTAAAGCAACAGTTTTCATCAATCTTTTTAAGTTATGACAACTTGTAATTAAATTCTGTTCAACCAACAAACTGCTGAGTTAAGCAAAGTTAGCTTTACCGCTACAATCAAAGGTATTGTTAATTGCCATTTACTTAATGATTGATAGCATAAACGCAAGCTATTAAGTCAATTACTCACAAAATTTAAGTTGTTCCAACTAGTATTTCCTTGTTGTTTAAAAAGGAATTTTCAAATATTTTGTGCTGGATTGCCACAATTACGAGCACAAATTTTTAAGTTGGTAAATAAAATAACAAAAATGTAGCTCCAGTGTTAAGTAGGTGGGAAGGAACTTCAAAGTGAATAAAAATGTTGTTATGAAGCCAATTTCATTAAGTTACATCAACATGAATTTGGTTTTAAATCCATTAAAGCAGGATTATCAGTTTAAATTAAACACAGTATTACGTTGATGCAGTTACCAACCTTATTATGTAAACTTAAACGCTTTATGAAATTATTATTTTTAAGTCTTGCAACCGTTAAATGAAGTTGTCAAAACAGGTTCCTTGAATTACTTTTTTGTTTTGTTTCTGTTTGTCTGGACACTGCTGCTGCACTAAGTATTCTGCTGGCTCGCCTGGTAAATGAAGAAGTAAGGATGCAGTTTAGCTCACACACTGCAGATGTCGGTGTGTTCAGTAGTTCATCATTAGGGCTGTAACTACCAATTATTTTCCTAGTTAAAATGTGTAACCATGCAGATATATCCAACTTTCTCAAAGCCAGTATAAGAACATTATGAGCCAGATATGATGTTACATGCACTTGAATACAACCAACAGCTGATAATATCTGTCAGGTTGCACGTTAACCTGCTTGATGTCAGTTTTGCAGGAAATGTCGCTGCTTTTTGGCCTGATATTGCCATTAGACAGCTTACCTTTTTCTGTAATTATATTGTTACCTGGACTAGACCGGTCCAGGTGAGACTGGCTCAGTGGTAATTCTGCTACCTGGTTGACTCTTGTTATACTCTGGGATAATGAGCAGACTGCATGGCCTAATTCTGGCTGGTGTAGCAGCACTGATTAGAATGACGGGACTCAGGAGGACTTCTGTTTGGTGAGCCCCACCCTTCTTTATCAACTCTGTCTCCCTGCAGTCTGAAAGAAAGCATCTGCCTCCCCACTGCTCGCCACACATGCTCTCCCTTTCCACAGCCCACACTGCTATCACCGCGGCTGCTAGCTATCCAGCTCACGCCGATGTCAGAGCCTCTAATCTCCCTAGCATAAAGGCCATGCAAAGGGAATTTATGTTAGCCTGCCACGGGAATGAAAGGAGAAGCGGAGAATCGTTTGAGCAGGTTGACAGATAAGGCTCTTGTGCTTTCTGTGTGGTGCTTTTTAAGCCATGTTAAGCTGCTTAATTAGACATAATCTACAGACCCCAGACTGAGGCGGAACTAATGAAGTTAAAAGACTCAAATCCCATCCTACCATCACACTCTCCTCTACTCCACACCATCAGTCGCGCCTCCTCGTCTCATCACTGCGCTGTCCTCTCTGTTGCCTACCATCACGCTCCCTCCTCCTCCAAGCACACGCTGCCTTCTCTTCCTCCTTCCCAGCCCACTCTTTCTTTTTAACACCATTAAAGTCTCCCATCACACCTAAATGTTCACTTCTGCCTACACGAACACCCTGAAACTTTGGCCCTGGATGTTCGAAATGTATAGTTTCTACAATTCTGTTCAGAGAGCAGTAAACTTACCCTGCTTTGTCATCTGAACAAGTAAAACTGTAGCATGGTGAACTTGAGAAAAGGATGTAAATATACTGTAATGCACAAATCTGAACACCTATGCTTGAAGTGGATGAGTGTTATGTGGCAAAGCACACTGAACCACAGCCATAGTTTAGTCTAGCTGGCAATCTCTTCTCATTATAAATTTAGGGGAACATCGTCTCAGCAGGTTAGATTAAACTTAAATAGAAAAATTGTAAAAAAAATCTAGTTCTAAATTAATAATTTGCCATCTTGGCGAGCCTGTCAATTGTTTATTTTGAGTTGCCGTCGACATCGGGGAAGAGCTAACCTGCTAAAGGTGTCATGCTCATCAGTTAACATGCTGCACAGTATTTGTTTAATCCGAACAAGAACTCAACTCCCTGAACTGCAAATACGAATGTTTGTTAACTCGCAGAGGTTAAGACGGGAGTCTTTCTCGCTTTTTCTTGGCTAGATGCTGTGTTGGGAACTTCCTGGAGCCTCTGCTGGTTGCCTGGCAACCTCACGTTGAGGACAGTATTGCATGAAGACGCTGTGCCTGGCGGGAAACAGTCTAGCACATAACCTCATGCAAAGCCACTATTTGTTGCCTTTAAAGAGGAGTGTTGACGTTCGCAACTGGAAGAAAAGGAATGTGCAAATGCGTAGCCCCTTTTTTCTTTAATGCCTGTGTTTTATATTCTGTACCGTTTGCTGATGTTTTTTCTTCATGTGATGCCTCCTTTGGTGCACCTTCGCGGTTCTGGTTCCTCATTGCAATGGAAGCCGAAATAAGAAAAAGATAGTTTCACACTGTACCTTGGGAGTGAAGAAGCTGATGAATAAGCCTGTGTACTGTGACAAATACTGTGTGTGGAATTCAGTTCAGGAAAAGTTGAAAATCTCTTGCTTGTCGCCCAAAAACTCAGTATTTCTGTCCATGCAATATATCCAGCATCATAAGTACAAACAGTAAATCTTTCTCATCTAAATGGGCACTTCTTGGAGGCAGTTAATCATCAAACAAACACAATATAATGTTTTTTTTTCTTATGTCAGGCTCTAATAGAGTGCTAATATAAAAATTAAAAATGTTAAAACCAGTCAGAGAACCTTGGGAATGTGCTGAGTGTTATAACAGGTCACTTGGCAGCTGTCTTTTAGCACATTTCCATCTCCGCAGCCGTTCTACTTCCTTACTCATCCCTGCCCTTGTTCTTAAACCTCCCCTCTTCCTCCTCCAGTAAGAAGAGGATGTTTTTCATGTCAGTAACAACACTTCTCTCCCCAAATCCCACCATGGGGCAAATCTCTGCCCCGGTCATGCACATGAATATTTATCTGTAGGTGGATAAGTGATCCTGATTTCCCTGCCAGCTTACAATGCGCTTTGTTCACAACCCAACTCTCCTTGTGCCCCCTTGTTGTTGCTGCTCTTGCATGTTTACATCTCTCCTGTCTCTGCATCTTGCGACCTCCTTTTGTCATGCTTTAAGTTTTCCCTGAAGCTGAACAGCAGTTATTTTCCTTCACAGAGGAGTGGCTGGCGTGCTCGCTCGTAAACGCTCATCCTCTGTCCAGGAGGAGATTGCAGCTGACCATTGTTGGGTTTCATCATCGTCATGAATGCGCTGCCTCACTGTAGATGGCCTGTCAGAGAATTTTCTTCACCCCATTATCTCTCTGCTTCTTCTCCTTGCCCTCCTTTAGCCCTCCTTTCCACCTCATCTTAACCCATTGCACCTCGCGGCCTTTTTTGCACTGTCAAACTCATTCTCTTCGCCGTGTGTGCCATGTGCTAGAGTGTATTTACACTCGTTTAGATGAAGCCAATGCAAACACCGCTCAAACCGTTGCGATGAAAATTACTTACAGCTCTTATCGGCGGCAAAATGCAATAGATAATATTATCCTTTGCATATTAATTGCCCACAACCTCCTCACATCTGTCCCCCACCGCCTCCCCTCCTTCCTCCCCCCGAGCCTATAGGTCCCACTGCTGACCAGTATCATGGTGCTGTTGAGTGGATCTGAGGGCTGCTGCATTCTGGTTTTGCTTGATTAGCCAGTGTGTGATGCTGTAGGCAGCTTTGTTTTGTTGCTGAATGGGCTGTTCCACTGAGAGCACAGGAGACGACAAGGAGGGGATGGAGAGGAGAAGGGTGGAGTGGAAAAAGGAAGAACAGGAGAATGCTTGAAAGAAGAAAAAAGATAAAAAAGCTAAGGGGGGAAGGATATAAAAAGGCAGGTTGGGAGTAGATAAATGAGACGGGAGAGAAGGCTGGAGCAGAAGGGAAGAGCAGAAACGAGGGAGAGGACGGTGTTGCAGAGGAGAAAAGAAGAAAGAAATGACCTCTCCTCCTGTGGAGAGGGAAGATAACTGTGAGTGTTTAGAAATGCTGAGGTGGACAGAAGCCATATCTTCCACCAGCACAGCACCTGCTAGTCTGCCGGCCTCCTCCCATTCACTGACCGACTTTCTATTGTGGATATTTGTGCGCTTATGTGTGTCCTTCTGCCTGGGGAAGTGTGCGAGCGTGTGTCTGTGAATACACGTTATTGTGCATCCAGACTGTGTAGCTTTTTTTTTTTGTTTCAGCAGTCTGAGATTTTGTGCTTGAAACATGTTAATACTGAGACTCGACAAATTCCCCAAGTCCCTGCACTGCACCACTTTAATACATGCATGGTGGGCTTTAATAGCTTTTCTTGTAAAATATGGAAGGTGGTCTGTGCAGTAGTTTTCACCCTCAGTGTTGTCAGCACATACATGCACCAGATAGAGCTTTTCTGTAGACCTGAGGGACGTGGAGCATGGAGCTATTTTAGAGTTCAGAATAAACTGTGTGACAGTCGCACTGCTGGTCCACTTGGTTATGGGCGTGGTCACTGAAGAGAATGAAAACAAAGAGGAGTGACCGTATTGTAGTGCATCGGTAATTTAGAATATAAAGAAAAATACTGAATTTGGATTCTCCTGACTCGTATTGTGTGTGCGACGCAATTTCTTGCGGTCGTCGTAATATCAGATTCCAACCTCTGATTCTGTTAGCAGCTCTGCAGTGAAGCTACTTCAACCTACATTATCTCCACTAACTGAAATGATGAGCTATGAATCCTGGAGAGGTTAAAAGGTAATGATCTGCAAAAGACTGTATGTTCTTGAAGGTTTAACTGGCAGATTCTGTTAATCAGCTGTCTGTCATTTTTCACTTAGTAACTAGCTTGCTGCCACGTACTTGCATTTAATGAAGAAAATATTGATTTGAAATCTACTATGCTGGTCTTATTTCATATATTATTTCAACAACCTCTATTAAAATAAAACAACTCAAAATTATACTCTGATGTTGAGGGTCGACTGATTTTCGATCTGGCTGATTATCAGATTAGATATTCTGCACTTATCAGATTATGGTGAATAAACTCAAGAATGATTCTCAGTACAATATATTAATTCCAATCCAGGGCTGCACAGTGGTGTAGTGGTTAGCACTTTTGCCTTGCAACTAGAAGATCCCTGGTTCGCGTCCCGGCCTTCCCGGGATCTTTCTGCATGGAGTTTGCATGTTCTCCCTGTGCATGCGTGGGTTTTCTCCGGGTACTCCGGCTTCCTCCCACAGTCCAAAAATATGCTGAGGTTAATTGATTACTCTAAATTGCCTGTAGGTGTGAATGTGTGAGTGCTTGTTTATTTCTATATGTAGTCCTGTGACAGACTGGTGACCTGTCCAGGGTGTCCCCTGCCTTCACCCCAAGTCAGCTGAGATAGACTCCAGCAACCCAGCAAGTATCTGCAGTTGCAGCTCTGTGGTCTTGAGTAACATCCCACCTACATCTGATTGGTTACACATCCCTAGTAACAACATATCAATACTGAAGGATAACGGTTCAGAAGTTCTCTTTTAATGAAACATATTTTAAACATGAATAAACAAAGGCATTTCAATGATGTTTCATTTTTACTGCTAATGTGTATCAGTTTCAAATACTGATCAACTACTACTAACATTCGTATCAGTATCAGCGCTAAACGAACCATATTGGTCGAACCCTAGTGTTGTTTCCTCCAAAAAACAAACATTGGCAAAGTAGAAATAGTGCAGATGCAGGAATGTAGAGAAACAACTCTATATAGTAGCATACCTTCCACAGCAGTTACCTGCAGCTGAATCTTTAGAACCATTGAAATCAACAGTTGTTTCCTTAAACTCTTCTATCCACTAGCCATTACAAGAAGTTATTATTTGGGCTTAAAATTTCAATCTTTAATCTGTCAATCTTGCCATATTGCCTCTGCAGATCAGCAGATCAAACTTCAAGTGTCTGGACCAGCTCCTCATACTGATACAAATACTTGTAAACATGAACCCAGTTCGTTCCTCGGTGACCTCAGCAGCCTTTCATGCACAAATCCATACCTGCTCTTCGAACCCACCTCATCCTATCCTCTGTCTGTTGCCCCTCTGATGACTAGAATCTGTGTTTATCCGGGCGTAGACAGATGGAGGATGATGAAAAAGCCCGAAAAATTTGGGTTATTTTTTTCATTTCAGTATGAAAAAGACTGGTTTTTGTGCTTTCCAGCCCTTTTCTTCCAGAGCTGTTTTCAGATGAGAGTATGTGTGTAATTCAGCGTGCCTGTGCCAGCATGTATGTTTGGTTTTTGTGAAAGCAGACTGCGTTGTACATGGAATAAAGCCCACTGTGAGTGTTGACAGTATTGGCTTGTTAGTGCTGATGGGGCGGATGAATGCTGAGTACTGTGGGCTAGAATGGGAAGGCAGATCTGTTTTCTTGTACTGTATGTGTCTAAATTCAGCAAATCTCTCTGAATAAATTCAAGGTTGCATACAATAAAATGAAAATACAACGATAAGCCCCCTTGAGCTCCTTCTATGCCATTGCCGAGCTTCACTTCCTCGCCCTTCTATTCTCTCATTCCTCCCTTCGATAACTGATTTTACTTTCATTGCCTCCTCTTGTTTTTCTCTTGTCCTTTCACTTCCTTTCCTGGTATCTCTGTATGTTTCCACTCCTCTCTCTCTCTTTCTTTTTTTTTTTTTTTTACAAATGGTCTGCTTAATGGATGATTTGAAGAACACACATGCATGCATTCATTGACACACAAGTGAAGGGCTGAAAATAAAGAAGCC
The DNA here is from genome assembly GCF_022539595.1 of Amphiprion ocellaris. Taxonomy (NCBI): domain Eukaryota; kingdom Metazoa; phylum Chordata; class Actinopteri; family Pomacentridae; genus Amphiprion; species Amphiprion ocellaris. Next base: position 5,324,300 of record NC_072772.1, read on the forward strand.
CCTTATCTCTGCTAGCAGAGACACTTTCATGTGCTCGCATGCAAATGAATAATATATGTAGATACAAGCGCATACACACACACATCACACAAGTAACCCTGTTCGATTGGTCGTGATGCTGACACGGTGCGTTGTGCGCTTTGCACTCTTTGTGACACAACTGCGTGCGTGCGTGTGTGTGTGTTTGTGTGTGTGTGTGTTTGTGTGTGTGTGCTCTGCTGACTGCTGTCACTGTGAAGGGATGTGGAGTCTCTCTGGGGCCATGGTGATGAATGGGAGTGTTGTCACTAGTCAGGTTCAGCTGCCTTTGTGCTGCCTTTATGCTGCATGTACTCCTATTATACCCCAAGCGCTGCATGTTTGGTGCGTCTGCGCTGAGAGGGAGCGTGGGTGGGTGCGTTTTGTGTTAATGTGGCTTGAATGAAACAATTCTTTATGTGAAATGGGTGATAAAGACGCTCATGTGCCGAGAACAAGGTGTTAACGCAAAGGACGTTTGAGTGATGTTTTTTTTAGCTGTGCACCTGTGTGTGCATCTGACACACACACACACACACACACACACACACACACACACACACACACACACACACACACACACACACACACACACACACACACACACACACACACACACACATATCTCCTCCATCAGATGAAATAGCTGTGCTCTCTCTTCATTTGCATGAGTAATTATGTGAGAACGAGTGTGTCTTTGGCTGGCGGTCGGTAAGAGGAGGGTGTCTCCTGTGCCGGCGTGTAGATTTTTCTAGTAGTGGGCTCCGAGAAAATGCTGTCAAAGCAGGAGCTGAATAATTTGCCTACAGACACGTTCATGATACGGTGACGTGTGTGCATAAATTTACCTTCCCATAGACTGGCTGTGTGGTTTACAGATAGTGTGTGATATCAGAAAACCCATAGCTCAGTGTGAAGGTCTTTTTTTTTTTTTTTTCTTTCCCCTGCTGGTCGATACACGGATATTGGTCCCACTGGGATCTCTCTTAGTAGACAAGAAGATGTATGAGCACTACACACACTGTATCACACGCTTGTATGTGGAGAGTTAGAGATAATGTATTCCCTCTTCGCTGGCGTATGCAGATGAATCAGGTTTGTGGTTTGTGTTCAGTGGATGTAGAAGAAGGTAGTGCTGAAGTTAACGTAGAGCCTTCTGGGTAACTTCCTGCAACTTCTCTTAGTGTTGTGGCCCAGTTTTGACCATAGTTTACATATACTTCCCTCAAACTCGGTTTTGCATGTAATAGTCTTGGAAAAACAGAAGGCTGAATGTAAATTATGGGAGCCCTTGACGATGAAATTAATCAGTATGTGGTGCGGTAGCTCCGGAGAAAGTTGTTTCTAAACTGTTCTGCAAATCGAAGGATGTTCATTTGTTTTGTGATCGCACAACTTTTTAGTTTTATTTACAACAATTTGGACAATTGCCAGTCAAATACGATGAAATTAATCAGTATGTGGTGCGGTAGCTCCAGAGAAAGTTGTTTTTAAACTATTCTGCAAATTGAAAAATGTTAATTTGGTTTATGATTGCACAACTTTTTAGTTTTGTTTGCAACAATTTGGACAATCGCCAGTCAAATGTAGGACAGCGCCGTCGTGACCGACCATTTGTTTGCTTTTCCTGTGTGATTAGATCATGTAGTCAGAGCTGTTGTACTCAGCACATTAGGAAATAAATGCAGTTGTCTGTAACAACGCTGACAACACCTCCTACATATCCTGAGGCCTGTACCGACAGTGCTATAGGAAACTGTGCTCCGGTAATGCATTCTGATTTCCAGGAGAGTCAGCAGTGAGCATGGCGTGACTTTGCATTAATGGCTGGGTTTACAATGTGGAAAGCATCACTCTGCTGGTGGGTATATTGTTGCTCTGAAGGCTTTCTGCCTCATCCAGTTCGCTGTCACTGTATTCACTTTGTCACTGTGGAGTCGGCAGTTTTCCACACACTTTTTGCTCCGCTTTCTGTCCTGCTGTGATGAAGACCTTGCTGAGTAGAGTGGATTTGGAAGTTGAAGAGTTTTGAGACACAAAGGATTCAGAGTTTTGTAACTGTGACGAGCAGTCTCACCTTCCTTTTGAGTGCAATGATGCAGACTTTTCGGCTGCCTGGTCGTATGGCAAATGATGCATAGCGAGTCTAGATAGTTGTAGTAGTAGAAGATGGGTTAATACTTGAGGAGCTGAGGAATTTGCATGGTTTAAAGTAGACTCGAGCAATTACAATGAATGTTTGATAGTTTCACTTAAATGCATCAGATGCAGACACCATGAAAACTCAGAACAAGGTCAGTTTCATGAAAATACTTTAAATGATCCCCTTCTCTTGCATCATTATCTGTTATATAGGGCCTGAAATGTAACATTTTAGCATGATAAAACTACATCTCCTAATCCTAGCTTGAATGCCTTCTGTATGCATGCTGCCCACCTACAAAACAACACGTCACAATACATCATACACGTCCACTTACTCTGTCAAACTACTGTTGTTGTCAATATCTTGCTGGCTTCAGCTGTGTTATTCTCAGTTCTGGTGTAAAACCAGAGTCTAAAGACTAAACTTCACTGTTTGTTTCGAAAAGCATTAAGCAGTACAGGTGATAATAACTAAATTATAGCAAAAGCTTTATGTTTTTGTTTGAAACACAGTCACATGCACGCTCTCACCTCCCTCTACTTCTTCAGGCATCTAAATGGGAATCTGACTGGAGGTAAACATGTCATTGTGTAGAGCAGACCAGCAAACAGACAGGCTGACAGAGCAGTTAATGGGGAGATGAAAGGATAGGGTTTAATAAGCAGCAGTGGCAGAGAAGGAATAGCTGATTTATTTAAACAGGGCAATATTTACCAATCTGGACAATGTCAGATTGTGTTTAAATTGGCCTCGCCGTTCCTCGCCGCGTCATTTGTTTTTAAATAACTCTCGTTTAATTGCGTTCATTCATGATCGTGCTCCCTTGATTGTGCCAAGAGTTTGATTTAGCTCCTATCCTAGGTTGTTTCTGCTCAGGCAAGAGGCTCACTTGAAAACCTAAACATCAGAGTGGACTGTGGGACTGCAGCCAGGAGCAGATACCGCCGCTCAAGGATTTTAAAGGTGACTGGACATGAGGAGCTAATAGTTGTAGTAGTCGCACTGTTTTGAATCAGTGTAGTTTATAAATTGAAAAATTGGAACATGGTTCTGGCTGTTGTATAGACTGATTTAACCTTTTTTACAGTGCTAAAGTTGTGAATGGCTATAGTGGCAGGTTTCAGTGTGTGACTCAGCTCTCTGCGTTCCCTTTTCTTTCCCTTCTAGTGACTTTCTAAAGCTTTCTCTTCCTCTCTCCCCTTTCTTCTGTCATGGCAGCAAGTCTCCAGAGTGCAATAGAAACAACGCTTTATCTGGCTTGATTCGTTTATTCCTTTCTTTCCGGTTTTCCTCCCTCTCAGTAGATTTTTATCATGTTTGGTTGTAACCCCCCCTCCCTCTGCTATGTATTTGGCTTTATGAATGAGCCCACTGAAGGTCATTTGGTCACTTTGCCTGTCGAGGCTTTGCACCAGCAGCTCACACATTTTTCTTTTATCTCTTGATATATATATAAAAAAAGAAACTTGTTGACGGTTTACACCTTCTCCCCCACCGTCTCTCTCTGCTCAAATCCCCATGGAGACAAGAAAAAGAAGCAAAGTGAGGTGGAGAGATTGTAAGAGAAAGTGAAAGGTGGAGACACAAACAGAAAACCGTAAGTCCCCCAGATGTGTGTCGAGTGGATGGTGGCAAAATAATCCCTCCTTACCTTCACATGACAGTCACAGTAATGACCTTAGCCTGCTCATCGATACACAGACTTACATCGTCTGGGGGGAGACCAGTGAGATGTAAGTCCACCGTCCTTTGTCTGAGATGGAGGGTGCTCCTACACATCAAGGATTAGAAAGGCTTAAAGACGCTACGGCGAGCTGGGTGTGCGCATTTATGTGTCTTCGTGAGGTGAGTGGTATCTGAGATGACGTCAGCAACTAAAAGCGAATGGTGTTGCATTTGAAACACTGTCAAGTGCAGAGGCTGCAGTAATACTGGAACAGTGCTGCGAATGGGAAGTTAAAGACATGGAACACATTGGGTTTCATTTCTGCAAATCGTGCTGGTTAGATGTCGAGTCACCATGACTTCACATTTAGGGTTGGTTTCAGAGAGAAATAGACACATTGCTTTAAATGTTCAAGGTTCACTTACTAGATTTCTTTCAGGACTTTCAGCCGCATCTCATGATTTTCATCAGTGCATGCAGAGAAAAGTATTTAAAAATTAAAACTTTATCAACCCTCAAGTGCGTTATCTTTTACAAATCACCAAGATGAGACCATTTATCAGAGCCTGTAAAAAATGGAAAAATGATTGACTGTTCAACTTTCCAGCAGTCCATTTCCTACTCATCCATGACTTGGAGTTCTTTTTTTTTTTTTTTTTTAACAAACTATTTAAAAAATTGCCAAAAATAAACCGTTTGCAGCAACCAGATTATGTATAATAGTCTCAGGGACTTTTCAGCTGAACTGCAGGCAGTGTTCACACACATAGTGAAATATTTATACAGTGTAGAGTGTTTTTATATATATTTTGGTAAAACCTAGGAATACTTGCAAGAATGTTGTACATACTGATTTCTTTTTTCATTTTTAAAAAATAAATAAGAAATTTGTCTTTAGATTTTTCTTTTTTAAATAATTAATGGCATTATAACTTTATTATACTGCCCAGAATACATTTTTGAGTTTTCTATGCTTGTTTGTGCTTATGTTCTTTTCATAGAGGTGCAGAACGTTACAATAAAGTATGAGCCCACAGTGAGCAAAAATGTGACATGAGCAAAATAAAATGTAATGACAAACGAATGATAAGAAATACAATAAAAACACCAACACTATTTTAGGTATTTAACTGTGAAATAAATACGAGCAATTATACATGTGATATTTGTATAAAATGCAACAGCATAGTTTTCATGTTGAATATGTTATTTAAAATTAATAACATATAATCTATGAGTGATGGATTCATATTTGTCTTTTGTGATTGTATTGTGAATATATTTGGGTTTTGGACATTAGCATTATAGAACATGTTTTTCTTATTAACTGAGAATTTACGTACATAGCAAATTAATCAATAATGTAATTAGCCATTAGTTGTACTCCTTATAATTACTACATTAATGTATGGCACAGTATCTAATACTCTTTCATTAGAGTGTTAACAGAAAGTCCAAGTTTACCCTTTGTATTTTTAGCAGGAAAAGGTATATCAGAAGAAAATAGAGCTTGAAGGACTGTACACTTTTTTCATCCCGTGGCAGGAATCCAGAGAGAATTTGGAACCGTATCAGGCAACGCGATTGGCTGGTGGGTTCATACGAGAACCCTGGGATATGAAGTAGTGCGAGGCAACAGTGCCAATCAGAGGGAAGAGACGGGATGGGTGGAGAGAGGAGGGGATAGCGAAAAGAAGTCTTGGCATCATCACTCAGTACAGGAATTTAATGGCGTGTGTGTGTGTTGTGTGTGTGTGTGTGTGTGTGTGTGTGTGTGTGTGCGTGCGTGTGTGTGTGTGTGTGTGTGTGTGTGTGTGTGTGTGTGTGTGTGTGTGTGTGTGTGTGTTCAGGAGATGGGAGGTAGGGGGTTAACACTTGGATGAAAGCCAGGAGAACTGCTATAAAATCCAACCTGGTTCTTTTCCTGTTTCAGCAGAGAAAATGGTCTAATTCTCACCTCCTGCCTTTTCCTGAGATTTTTTCTTCCTCTTGGCCTGGAGAAGGAACAGCAGGCACAACACAGAAAACTAGTCAGAAGAAGAATGAATAATATAGTGCACATCTAACTTTTAGAACTGAGGAGGAGGATGAGGTCAAGAGAGATCACGATTGATTATTTATGGCTGCATTTGTGTTTCTGGTCTGCCATTATGTTTATCGCTCTTAACTATCGTACAGCATTGCAGAGTGTTGCTTCTCTGCAGCCTCTCAGGCACTAATTCGCTCTATAGCTGTCCTTTACAGATCCACACTTCTACTCCAGATTAATGTTGTGACCTTGAGCTGCTACTCTCAACACGAGCCCAGGAAGAAATAACTGCTAACTTATTGTTGAACTGAGTGACCGTAAAGCATCTTTGTGCAACTGTTTGCTAAGTTTATGTTCAAATGATTATGGTACAGCTGTATAGTTTAAGGTAGCAGATGTGTATTGCATGTAAGAGTAAGATATGCGTATTCTAAATGGATTTCTGCTTTGAAATAACCAGTAAACAAGATGCTGTGTATAGACTAAATACTACACTACATGTCCTTGTTAAAAATGAATGTTGCGGCTTACAGAAAAACAGTGAACAAACCAAACAAAACACTTCAACAAAATTAGATTTTTCAACAGTAGAAAATGGGATCATGTCCCATGTAGTGAAAAAATACAACTATTGTTACAATTATTGTTGTATTTGATGTCTCTCTCATGTTATGGCATGAAGACCTTTTGCAATAACATCAATCCATCTGTGATTTTGCCAGAAAATGACCATGTTTGTATGAGCATGCTAAATTAGACAATAAAACTAGGCTAGGCTATATTTGCAAAATACACAAACCTCCTGCAGCCAGCAAAGTGTGTATCTGTGTTAAAAGCTGAGTCTTACCTGCAGAAGTTGCATTTATGTGACTGTGATGCAGACAGGACCGACTAGGCAGTGGAGACGGCTAGTGAGGCTCTGCAGGCAGAGCTCGGCCTTGGGCCTTAACACTGCTGCAGCTGCAGGCAGATCAGTGCAGAGCAGCAAAGTCTTGAGCTATAATGGCGCACCAGTGTCTGTCTGTAGACTGATTTAAAATGGATGACCGAGCACAACCCCTGTAACCTCTGGACTAGCTGCCCCAGAGCCTGCCAGCTTCTTCCACTCGGGCTGCAGACGGAGCTCAGAGGTGGCACTCCCACGTGTGCACACAGCCGCTGCTAGAAGAGTTGTAAAAGGTGATGGATTTACATATGCACAGAGTGTACGGCCTACGTTAAACTGTGGGGCATGGATATGTGTATATATACTGTAGTCGGGTGTACTCGCCACTTTTCCATCTAATTCATTGATTTCATTCATTTCTGCACCTGAAGAGACAAAGCAGAGGCTATTTTAGTTAGGTGTTATTAAAGCATGGAAATGGTTTATTTGTTTGGCTTTCTATTCCCACTGCATGAATTGCACTTTGGCCCTAGCAGGAGGGCAGGAACAGAGAGAGAAGCTCTTGGAAAAACCGAAAGCGATAGAGGAAGAGAGAGAGGGAGGGGAAGAAAACCTCTGCAACCATCTGCCTTTGTGCCAACAGTTGGTTACTGTGGCAACCAGTAAAAAGTCATTATCTTTAATTGACACTGTGGCAGGTTCAGGTGTTTTCAATTGTATCATTAGCTTTTTTTTCTCTCTGTCTTCAGTGACTCACCCATCTTTGGCAGCAGTCCTGCACTTCATTGTGGGGCTCTTCATTTTTCCCCCCGTGTCATCCTTCCTTTTAGCGTGCTGTGTACCTTTCTTTTAGCTGCCTCACTGGACGATTTAGGGCGTGTGTGCGAGTATCTCAAGCAATTCTCTCCCTCTCTAAGGTTATCCTGCTCCCAGGATATGCAGCATAATGCCACTATGCTTTTAGATGCCGAGGAGTATTGATGGATGACTCAATGTCAGTTGGAGCAAAAAGTGACGAGAGAACAATTTCAAGAGGAAAGTAACAGGAGCATAAACATTGAATGGCAGTGTGGGGAAGGTGGAGGGCAAAGAATTATAGAAAGTGGTTGTCTATGCTTTTTAACGGGTTACTCTTTCAGGTTGAGGCTTGTTAGGGCAGCAGCAGCAAGAAGTACAGTTGAGCCATCGTAAAGTAGCCCAGTCTGTGTACCATTAGCCAACCGCAAGTGCTAAGCACTTACCAGAAGCTCCTTGTGTTAACTTCCTCCCCTCCTCCTTCCCCCCCAATGCAAAGTCTCTCCTTCTCCCCTTCTTGCCTCATTTTGGTTGGAAACTCTTCTTGTTCTCTTGTAATACTTTTCATTGCCTTATTTATAGCTTCACACACACTCACTCCCCCACGTCGAACCAACTTTCATTCTTTTCTTTCGGCTCATTTCATCTCTCCCTTTCATAGCGCGGGACACCCGAGTTCTTGAAAGGTGGCATTTACTGATAGAAAATTACTTCTTTTTTCTTTCTAACCTCTTGGAATGAAAAGCAGGATTTTGCACCTGAGTCAATACAAGCTTTCAAAAACCATTTGTCATTCTCAAATCCATTTTTTTTCCGACAATGAGCCGTTTCTCGCCATCACCAGCTCAGTCAGTCAGTTTGTAGGCACAAAAAAAATTCGATGGAAAATAATTAAGCAAACAAGCCAGTATTGGGATGTTCTGTCTCCAGCTATTGTTTGAATCTGGGGTGTGCCTTTAATTATTGGAAGGCCTGTCAGAATCAGTTGGCAGTGCAGTGTCTAAGCGTACCTTTTTATTACTGCTGGCTGCTTTATTAACCTTCCACAGAGCAGGGACAGATTGACAGGATAGACTGAAGATTTGAGAGGAGGTGGCACCTATTGACTAGTTTGTCTTATTTTGCTTCTGGCAGCATGCGATGATGCTACAAGGATACCGCAGCCCAGACTAGCCCATTAGTGCCTCAACTCCACACATGAGAACATGACAAGAACAGACCACATATAGTGTGGCATTCACAGTCTTGCAGTGATGTACCATAGCTGCTGGCATACGCCACTTTCACAGCCAACACTTGTTTCTGAGCTTGCACTATCCAGCATTCTGCAGAAACTGGTTGTTTATCATCTTCCATTTCCTTCTCAGCCCATCCCTGTGCTTCATTTCTGTCATTTCCAGCTTTAATTGGTCGCAAGATTCAGTAGTGCATGGACATTTCTCTTGGTAGAGAGGAGGAGGAAAAACACACACAATTTATTTAAACTTTCACTGTTTAAGCAGAGAGTAGAGAAGTTCGAGGGCATGCGTATATTGTGAGATGTGAACGTGCCGTATCTATGTTGGAGCATATGGTGTAGGTGTTAGGTGGCTGTTTTTGTGTGTGTGACGACCATCTGTCACCTAGTAACGGTCTGGGTGATCTCTGGTTGATGTAAGATCTCCCTGTAGGGATCATAGCACATAATTATATACAAAGCCTGCAGGTTACAAGTCCAGATGGAATGAGTTTAGCAGCATTATCCTTGTATCCTCAGTCCTGATCAGAGGTAGAATTATTGTGTTGCTTTAAATTCAGAGTGAAAAATAGTCAAATGCAGAAGTCTTGGCAGCTATATTTTTCTGAATACTGCTTGAGCAGGTGCTGCAATTTATTTAATGCTTCTCTATTTGACATATAGTACACCTAGCATGAGGGCTAATCGAGCTTACTTTTGAATGTATTTATTTTAGAGTCAAAAGGTCAAATAGAGAACATTTCCACCTCCTGAGGTGCCGCCATGTCTAAATGAATGTAAATGAAATGTGGCTGTGTATAATTTGGCAACTGTTTTTTTTCCTTTTAGAATATTATTTTGCTTTATTAAATAGGAGCAGTAGTGAGAGGCACGAAAAATGAGAAAAGAGCACAGGGGGACCACATGCAGCAAAGGTCCAACCTGCCGGGATTTGAACCAGGGACCCACAGCTGACAGCATTTGCACCTGCTTGGTGTTCAGAGTAACCGCTCGGCTACTGGGTTGCCCTGGCAACTGGTTTTTAAAGTCAAATCTCCCAGCAGCATTCGTTTTTGCCCTGTCCATTCACCCCGCTCTCTTCTTTCCTCTAACAATCCAAAGCAGGAAGCAGGAAATCCAAATAACACACAGGTGTGCACAGCCTTGACAACTGGAACTTTCTTTCATTGTAAGACAAAACAATGGACACTGTGCGACCGCAATCAAGTAACTGTTGCAATCAGTACTGCTCTCTGAGTTTAGTCTGGCCGTCACAATCTTCGCAGCAGCAGATGAAGTGATAAAGAATTCAACTCCGGTGGCAGCGGCCTCGCTTTGTTAGCGCGCACAGCTTTCCTGTCTTGTTCACCATCTGGAAAACACACCCAGCACATCTATTAGCCACTCACTCTGGCTTGGGATGAGCGCTCCGCTGAAAATGGGTTAATAATGACAGTTAAATTGAAAGTAATGTCACCAGTTGATCTGCTGCTCACAAGTCATAGTATTTTATGTGGATAGCTTTTCTCTGGCTCGGAGTGGGATTGTGGTGGTGAGTAAGTTTGAGTCACTGAGTCGACTTCTTGAAATTGCACGTAATGTAGAACTCTATTATTTGTTTTCTAAAGACATTATCGTGCTACATGAAGACATCCCACCCAGAGGTCACAGTGTCATGTAGTTACTCAGGAAGTCAAGAGGAGAAAGTTCTGTTTAGCTGCACTATTCTTTCAGCAGGACTCCAACTTCTTTTCTGGTTGATGGGCTTTTTTATTGAGGAAATTTATTCTGAGCAGTCTGATTTTATTTGTACACAGAGGATGTGCTGGAAGCAATTCTCACTTTAGACACCAAAGCATAAGCATGTATATTAACAAACATTATTGTAAAAAATTTATTTTGTTTGGAAAATTGGCGTATAGGTGCAGGCAGCTCTGGGTATTGAACGACTGAGGGCGTCCCTGGTGCTGAAATGAGACACAAACACACACACACCATCGCTGTCAAAGCAATTACAGTAGCAATTGGAATTGGAGGCTCATTCAGGTGGAAGATTACCAGCTGAGTTTGAAGACCCACCTGTCAGTCCCCCTCAGCAAAATGTTGTCATATTTAACCACAAAACTGCTTTGTACGTTTGTGTGCACAGAATGCAAACATGCCCTGTGTCTACATTTAATACCCTCTCCTGTTGAGTGCGTTGGACATATTTGCATGTCCATCTGTGTTGTAGCTGTTTGTTTGCGCTGCTGCATCGGGTTTGGCTGGGAGGACGGGACAGATGTATTGAATGTCTGGATGTGTGTATACAGTTGTGCTGAGGCTGACAAACCTTCTAACAGGGGAGTGGGGATCAGATGTATGCTAATATCAGCGGCAGACAGCCTGCTAGTCTGACAGGGGCTGGGCCGCGAGGTTAGCTGCTGCTGCAGGAGAAGACAGAGCCGAGACACAGGGAAGTAGGAGAGAATATAGTTTGAGTTACACAAGAGCCAGAGGCATTGAAAGAAATGAGGAGTACGGCAGTTCATGCCTGGCAGAGGGAATTAAGAAGCAGGGAGAGAGAAGGTCCACAGATGAGCTTTTGTGCCAAAGGAAAACACAGGCTTGTCTGTCTCGCTGACCTTGCATGCAAAGCAACAGTTTTTGTTGTTGTTTATGTTGCACAGCCTGTTGAATGGGGAATTTCTGGTGCAAATGTTTCTGAGTAACACAGTGTGCCTCGCTTTCAGTGTTTGGCCTCGAAAGTCCCTGTTTTGTTAAGCTGTGCTATGTAACATTTAGGCTGCAGTTAACCATTATTTCCATCCATAGATTAATATGTTAATCCTTTTTAATACATTGTTAACTGTGCAAACTACAGCTCATTCTATTAAACATAATGAAATAGTAATGTATCTCGGAAAACACTTCCTAAACCCAAGGTCACATCTTCAAATCGCTATGTTTTGTATGAATAGCCCTCCAAAGGCATTTAAAATACAGTGAAAGCAAACAGAGAAAAACAGCAAATCCTCACAGATGTTTAACACTATTCCTCGACAGATTGAATAAATGATTAATCAGTCGGGGTCGCAGGAGTCAGAGAGCTGGTGTCACAGTTAACTGAGTTGCAGCTGCAGAAAAACTGTAACCTCTCACTGTTCACTCGGCTGGCTGTCAGCTTGGAGAGAAATGACCTTATCAGAAGAAAGTACCACCCTCTGAGTACTTGTGCATCTGTGTATCTGTGTGCTTGCAAGTGGATTTATGTGGCGGTAGTTTGAATTCATATCTGTCATTGTCCGTGTTTCCAGCACATTATATTTAGCCGTGCTATCAGTGAGGCCTCCTCGTGCAGTTGAAGAGGTTAAACCACAGTGCCGCACTCCTCCTTTGCCCTTCTAGCTCTCCCTTTCCACTTTCTAAATAAGCTGTCCATTCTCTCAAGATCCTTCCTTTATCTGACTTAAACCTTGCTCTTTCCTCCTTCAGAAGTTCAGATGTAGTGGTGAATTTCAGATTGGATTCTGAGAATACAGTCTGCACTATTCATTCTGTCTTCCTGATATCTTGCATTCACAATAGCTGGAGGTTTTGTTTGCCGTCTTTGTCCCTCTTGTCTCTTTTGTTCCTGCTCTTATCCAGCATCCTTCCTCCTTCTGTCTGTCCGTTTACGTCTCTCCTCAGGGGGTCTATCAGTAACTAGCCTTTTAGATGTACAGTGCCAGGTGGAGGGAGTAAGTGGAGCTTGGTGCAACGCTACATAACATGGCTTGCTAAAACCTGTATTGCTCCACAGCAGTGTTTCCACAACATAGCAGCAATAAAGGTGGATCTGACGAGGTTTATTGCAGGTAAAACTGTTCAATATTGCAATGTATGGAGATGATAATCATTTATTTTCCCATAAGCGTGTCTCTGTGTCAGTGCACTCTGCATATATGTCAGTATGCAAATGTGTGGCGTAATAGAGCAGCTGTAGGGGGATTTTTTATTTGCGTCTCTGGTCCTTTTTCATGCGGTTATATCACCATACCATCGGATGATGCTAATGCACAAACAGCACCGCTTGTGAACCTGCAAATGGAAAGATGCAAATAGCCGGAGCTAATCCACAGAGTGTCCATAATCCCTGTCACAAATGACCAACTCTCCTGGATCAGGACTCGGTTATGTGATGGCTGTTTGGTTACTGCATTCATTTTTCTGAGTGTTGGAGTGCAGCTATGTTGCAGGTCAGATTTTTAACACTGTATGCATGAGATGTATATGAAGTCAGCTGATTTAGGCTGAGCGTTCTTGGTGAAGTGTTTTCTTCCTGTAGGAGTATTTTCTAACACGTTTGTTTGCTTTCCCACATGTGAAATGCATTAGCGATGGTATGATAGAGTTTCTATCTTCTGTTGATGCATGCACACAGTAGATGGGAAGAGTGAGGAAATTTGTGTTTCCTGTTTTGGTGAGTGATAGATGGATGTTCTGCATTTGTGGAAAAGACAAATGATTTGTGTTTTTGTGGATACGCTGAGTACACTGCATCACAGAGCACTTCATGTAAAGAGCAGTGACTGTGATGTGTGAAGGCCTTAACATATACATATATATTCACTGAAGTTACTGTTTACACGTGTCCCTTTGTGCACCACTGCTTAAGCGCTGCATCTTTACTTTTTTGTTATCGTCGTGTGCGTTTGCGTCACATTTCTCATCTCCTCCTTCATTTTGTACAGTCTGTTTATACCATTGCCCAGTGAGAGAGCACAGCCAGAGCAGGAAGTGGTATCACTGTTAGGATTTGCCCCCACCCACCCACTCACAGCCCCGGCACCTTGGCCACGACCCTCGTATCGCACTAATGCACAAGGCTCCAGAGAGGCAAAGAATAAGGGGGTGGGTGTGATAGAGAAAAGTAAGAATACAAAAACATCATGACAGATGGGGATGGGAAATCTATATGATGATGGCAATGATGTGGGAGAGACCTGAGACGAAAAAACAAAACAAATAATGAGCCAGAAGAGATTGGAAGTACAACTAGCTGCAGATTTACATCCTGCAGAAGGAGCGGGGGAAAAAATGGAGGCAAAACATTTTTGGACTGAAACAAAGGGAGGGCCAGCCACTCTTAGAGAATAAAGGAGAGAAAGATTTTTTCCCTGCTGCCTCTCTGTCTTCATCATCACCATCACACTGCTTCATGACTATTTCATGACCTTTGTTTCTGCCAACTCCCAGTCTTCCTGAGTGTATAATACTGTACAACCAGAGGGCTTTCTGGGAAACTGCGCTTCCTTGTTTTTCCTTGTTTCACAGTTTTCAACATGAACTGTGCTCGAATCGCTAAAAAATATCTGATACTTTTTGGCAATGAGTTAAAGAAAGGCATTAAGACCATTTCTAAAGTGCTTCTTCTAATATCACCACTATATTTGCTCCTTTATTTGTACTATACTAGAAAATCTCTTTCTTTATTGTCTGCACCTAATGCTGAGATAGTCTACGAAACACTTAACCTTTACACAACCACGTTCCACTTCCACTTAACATTTATTAGTTCTCGCAAAGTACTCTTCTTAACTTGAATTTTCCTTGTACTTGTTCCTCAGATCTTGCTTTAAGGAGACATTACTACCTTCAGTCCATCTGCTCTCTTTATTCAGGCTAACACGCCAAAACAATAAGGATTTTTTTTTATAGATCTACACAGGCCTGACTGACAATTACTATAAACTCCTGGGTAATACTTCATTGCTAACTCGTGGAACTCTGTAATGAAAGGAATGCAGCCACCCCATGAAGGCCACACGGTCTCCCCTCATGGGCAGTGAACACAGCCTCTCCCCTGGTGCCCTTTGTAGCACGTGTTATGATGAACTTCACGCCCTGCCGCCCCAGCATTAGCTCTAGGCTGCTCTCCAATACCCTGCAGATGCATCCTATCTTCCTTGGCTTCTCTTGTCCTTGATACAGTCAGTGACCTAGAAAGGGCTGGTTCTGTCACGGCAAGATTACTGTGTTTTAGCTGTTTTGAACCAACACGGTGATAAGTACTCGTGAGAGAGGGGAGGGAGTAAAAATCCGCAGGGAAATTGAGATGTGGTATTTGGTGGGCATGCCGCGCTTGTAACGCTGTTTGTGATTAGACTGGGGGGGTGAGTGATGTGACGGGTCAGACCCTGACCCTTAACTCATCCAGGCCTCGCCACGCCCTGCCTCTCCACCCCCAGGGGATTCCAATGTGCAGCTCACATGACCCAGGCTGCTGACCTCTCTTCCCTTCCTCTCGTATCCATTCTTCTCTGTACCCCCATCCTGGCCATGTGCGCTAACTTCCCACCCCGCGTTGCCTCCACCACTGCCTTCCACTCCTTCCTGCATGTCCTCCACCTCCTCCAACACTCTGTCTGTCTTGTTTTCTGCTTACCGATGTGCTTCAGGGTCAGAGGTACATGCAGCACAGGCTCTAACCTATCTCTGCTTCAGTCCTGTACAGCCCAGGGCTTGGAGACGGTGGTATGTGGCTGGACATGCGCACCAAACACCAGGCCTCGGGGTGAACTGGGAGATTGTTTGCCTGACTACTCGGCAACTGGACTGCTGCACTGAGGGTAGCTGAGCGCAGGCAGTGGCATCTTTATAGAAAAGAGGAAATGTATTCCCTAAATGACTAGATCTATTGTGTATGAAATGCACTCAAGACTGCCAGCAGACTTGCAGTTGAAACAAGCTGAACTGTGCAGTTGTAGTGTCATATATATTCTACGTTTCTGTCAGCGTGGTTTGGGCGCAGCAGTCAGTCAGCGAGACATTTTATTTTTTCCCCATTATTTGCCATTGTGTTCTAAACTATTTCATCCTCACATCAAGCTGTCTGGTTGGTTGTGGCATTGACAAGCTGCTCGGACGTGTCAGGAAAAAAAAACTAAACTGCTTTAGGTCTCTGTTATTTGCCATTCCTTTTGAGGTTTTTGCAAAATGCCACAGTTTATCACACACACACACACACACACACACACACACACACACACACACACACACACACACACACACACACACACACACACACACACACACACATAACTTGCACTCCACTGCAGCGTGTATGTTAGCTGACTGTCAGAAAATGTGGATGAACTTCACATGCACTGTGCACACACAGGAAGATTATTAGAAAAAGATAAGTGGGGTCAGTAAAGCAGATGTTTGCAGTACATGTGTGAGAGTGTTGAGCCTGGCCAGCCTCCACGTCCATATGGACATTTTGGAGTGCTTGACTGTATTTAATCCAGACACCCTCTCAGTAAACTTGACCTATTTCACACATGACATGATTATCACCAGGATGCTGATCATATAAGATAAAATTTAGGTAGTCTGTGTTTGCGCACACAAGGATGTATGGATTTTTATGTGTAAGCTCATATGGAGGTATTTATGCAAATGTGGGTCTCTGCCAGGGCTTCATTACTTATCTGTTAAGGTAATGCCCTCTGTAAGCTCAGTAGACAGCTACTTCAAGCATGTCACAGCAGTTTACTCTGCAGAGATACAGTTCACAGCAACATTGGCTATGACAGAGTTCACAAACATACCTGAAATCCCCTTTGACTCAAAAAACGTTAAAAACAATCAGAGTAGATGAAATCAGCCCTTGATAATTATAATAGTGTGAAATTCAAATTATAGCAATCAGAAAGGAACCGCAGATAAATTGGCAGGTCCAGACTTTAGAGATATTTCATGGTAGATTTAAGATTAAATTTAACTTGTAACGTTTGTGTAGCTGGTCATTTGGTAGCACAGGAAAGACTCATGTAGACAAAACATACTAAAAAATGATAATAAGCAGACTGAATGCATGTTCTGTTAAGCCTGTGGACCACATCCAGGGGCGGCAGGTCATGTTTTTTGTGGATGATTATAGTAAGACGATCTGCTCTGTAATGTTAACATGACAAGGTCAGGACACAGGTGCTGTTAACTCTCCAGCTCTATAGATACCGCACTGTACTTCTTCTCGTCTAGTCAAGGTTGTGTTGTGCACTTCTTTTCTAACTGGACATCTTCAGTGATCACAGACTTCACACAGATGTGGGTGCACACAGTGGAAATCATTATAGGCTCATGTGCTCAGACATACAGACAAGCAAAAAGGCACACATATGTGCTAAACATACATACATGAGAGCCAGGAAAAAGAAGACCATAAATTAACCGTAACTCCCAGGTCATATGCGTATTTGAACATATCGACCATCACGTCTGGCAGAGCACAATGCACTCCATGTGTTGTTATTACAGGGATCTGGTTTATCTCTGGGTGCCTTGATACATTTTTCATGCATGTTTCCTCTACAAATATCAAAACACAAGATATTCTTTTTGATATTGATTCCTTTTTCTGTTGGCACTGGGTTATACACCTGGTGGAGCGCAGGGGAGGTCTTGCCTCTGTAATGTTAATTCACAGTCTGATTGGAATTTGCTTTAGCGAAACTCAGGGTTTCAGCGCTTTGCCGTACCCGCCAGCTTTGAATTTCGATTAGTGGTGCTCAGCCTTTCAAATAAAACTCAGAAATGCAGTGTACAGAATATGCAGTAGTTGATACATGGCAGGTGTGAGGCTGCCTTTTTTATCTACTGTGTGTTCCACTGTAATGAGTTTCTTACTCCTCCTACCGTTTCCTTTTCATTGTCTACCCCTCTGGTGTAGCAGTGTTGGACTTTGAAGTTCATCTTTGCAAATCCATAGTTCTCTGTTGTCTGACAAACTCAATTCAGCTGCAATGAAGGCTTTGTCTTCCTTTGTGCTCTCTGTCAAAAGAGCTATTCATGATTAATAGTGGTTTTAATGTCTGTTTTACTACATTAATGCCTAAGTTATGACATGGAGGGGGTGGTCTAATACGAGCGTGTGTGTGCCGGCTGTCTCACAGCTTGGGAAGATTTTGTTTCTTACAAATTGTGCTGTCAGAGAGGGCCATTTCAAAAAGAGCATCCCTCATCCTCTCGCCCTTGTTAATTTATTTTTAGCTCTGATTTATAAATGGAATAAATTACACTGAGATCGAATAGCCATGCAGGCCTCAGTGTTCCTAGGTGTATGGGCCTTTTTCTTGCTCGCTATGCACCAATTTGTTGCTTTAAGTAAATTTGTATGACATTAGTGATGGTATAGCAGCTATCTCTGATCTGTTTGGTAAGAAACATAGGAAAACATGTTTTTGATGGATACAAGCCAGCCAACAGGCAATGCAGCCTTTTAAAATGCAGATGGCTTTCCCTAGTTGGCCAATTAGTAACTTTAGCTCTGGAACACTTATCTGCTTTCATCTTGTGTGTCTTTCATTTGGGGGTGCAGGGAGCTTAGTGTGCCTGTTTCCACAAGTGTGTGCTGGTGGTTGTGTGTACATTCATGTGACTGTTGCCTCGATGGTGAAAACCCGACATAGCTTTATTCTAATGTTGCTGATAGTGAGGCGATCATCCGTACTGCTAGGTCAGATAATAAGCTAAAACACATATCGAGTCTCAATGAACAAGACAATAAAATGTGGAAGGCACCGCTGGTAGCGCTGCAGTCCTAGCAGCATTAAAATTAAATGAGTTATACTGGGAAAAATTGCCTTTAACTGAGCTACAGCTGAATTAAGTAATGTGCAGCATTCCAGCAGCTTTGCCACTGACCTCAATCTTTTCAGGAAACATTCAGTGGAGAAATAGGATCACAGATTAAACATTATTAACAGGCCATAGGCACATAGTAGGAATTTAGATGAGAGACACAATAGCTCTCTAATAATAAAGAATACTTTTACTTTTTCTGTATTTACCTAGATTAATTTTGTCTCCCTACTCTCTCTCTCTCTCCCTATCATGCAGGGTCAGACCTCCGCCCAGTGAGCTCCTCTTGCATGGAAGCCCTGCTTCATTGGCAGCCTTCTCCTCTCCCTAGAGCTAGCAGCCAGAATGGCAGGATGAGCCTCTGCCAGCGACGATGATGGCCAAAAAGCAAGATGTCCGGGCACCCACCTACAACCTGGTCGTGGTTGGGCTGTCCGGCACGGAGAAGGAGAAAGGCCAATGTGGTGTGGGCAAGTCCTGCCTGTGTAACCGCTTTGTCCGACCAAGTGCGGATGACTTCTATCTAGATCACACGTCCGTTCTCAGCACCAGTGACTTTGGAGGCCGTGTGGTGAACAATGACCACTTCCTGTTCTGGGGAGAGGCTGGGAGAACGGTGGAGGAGGGACCAGAATGCCGTATGAATGTGGTGGAGCAGACGGAGTTCATTGATGATCAGACGTTCCAGCCGCACCGTAGCACGGCGCTCCAGCCTTACATCAAGAGGGCAGCTTCCACCAAGCTGGCTTCGGCTGAAAAGCTGATGTACTTCTGCACAGATCAGCTGGGGCTGGAGCAGGACTTTGAGCAGAAGCAGATGCCTGAAGGCAAGCTTATGGTGGATGGCTTCTTACTCTGTGTGGATGTTAGCAGGGGTATGAACCGTAGCTTTGAGGACCAGATGAAGTTTGTTACCAACCTGTATAACCAGTTAGCCAAAACGAAGAAGCCTGTGGTACTGGTTCTCACCAAATGTGATGAAGGAGTTGAGCGCTATATTAAGGACTCACACACCTTTGCCCTAGCCAAGAAGAACCTACAGGTGGTAGAAACATCAGCACGCTCTAATGTCAATGTTGACCTGGCCTTTCTTACACTGGCTCAGCTAATAGACAAGAGTAGGGGAAAGCCTAAGATTATCCCTTACTTTGAGGCACTGAAACAGCAGAGTCAACAGATTGCCTCAGCCAAAGACCGCTATGAGTGGCTGGTCAACCGAATTGTGAAGAACCACAATGAGACGTGGCCAGCGGTCAGTCGCCGAATGCAGACAGCCCCCGAGTATAAGGAGTATGTTTTCCTTGAGGGCACAGCTAAAGCCAAGAAGCTCTTCCAGCAGCACGTGCATAGACTGAAACAAGAGCACATAGAGAAACGCAGGAAGGCCTATCTAAGTACTCTGCCACAGGCCCTGTCTGTACTGTTGCCAGAGTTGAGTGAGATAGACCATCTGAGCTGGTCTGGGGTTCAGAAAGTCCTGGAGACAAAGAGAGATTTCTCCCAGTGGTTTGTAGTCCTAGATGATACACCTTGGGAGATCACGCCACACATTGATAACATGGAGGACGATCGAATCCCCCAGGACCTCCTGGAGACCGCAGCAGCTGAAGCTATCTGTGAGGTCCATCGGGAGCAGCTAAGGAATGAGCGCAAAAGGGCTGAGATAAGATGGGAGTTCAAGGAGAAGTTAAGTGTCTCTCCTTTCATCACACCAGGGAAACCGTGGGAGGAGGCCCGAAGCTTCATCATGAATGAAGAGTTCTATCAGTGGCTCGATGAAGTTGAATATCTGGATATCTACAACAAACATCAGAAGGAAATCATTGATCGGGCCAAAGAGGACTTTCAGGAACTGCTTCTTGAATACTCTGAGCTGTTTTATGAGCTAGAAGTGGATGCAAAACCAAGTAAAGAGAAAATGGGAGCCATTCAGGAGCTGTTGGGTGAGGAGCAAAGATTTAAAGCTCTGCAAAAGCTACAGGCAGAAAGGGATGCTCTAGTATTGAAACATATCCACTTTGTCTACCACCCAACAAAGGACACTTGTCCCAACAGCCCCCACTGTGTGGACAGTAAGATAGAGCAGATACTGGCATCCAGATTCCCCACTCGCTATCCATCATCAGACTGGATTGGAGGGAGGGCTGAGCGGATAAATCTTGTCATCTTGGGGAGAGATGGGCTAGCTAGAGAAATGGCAAATGAGATAAGAGCCTTGTGCACCAGTGACGACCGGTACGTGTTAGATGGCAAGTTGTACGAGTTAGCTCTTCGTCCCATAGAGGGGAATGTACGTCTGCCAGTCAATTCTTTCCACACACCAACCTTCACACCCCATGGTTGCTTATGTTTGTACAATTCAAAGGAATCCCTCTCCTATGTTGTTGAGAGCATAGAGAAGCTTAGAGAGTCAACTATTAGCAGAAGGGAAAGGGAAAACAGCTTAGCGCAGCTCCCACTGTCCCTCCTTCTGTTCACCAAGCGGGGGGTCGGGTCCATAGGAGATATTGGGGGGGAGACAGCTCAAACTCTTATACAGCAAGGGCAGCAGGTGGCGGTAAAGCTGCAGTGTGCCTACCTAGACCCTGCCTCCCCTGGCATGGGTTATGGCCGCAATGTCAACGAGAAGCAGATCAGCCAGATGCTGAAGGGCCTCCTAGAATCACGGAGAAGCATAGGTAGCAGCTCCCCTCCCTTACCTCCACCATCCTCTGCCTTCAGAGACTCTCAGTCCCAGCCAGCGCTTGAGGCAGACTTGAGGATAGTCATCTGCCTTATGTGTGGAGACACGTACGACCTAGACCAACTCCTTGCTCCCTTCCTTCTGCCCCAGCATTGTCGTCCCGCCTCCAGTCTCAGCAGTGGCACCTCCGTTCTGCTGGATCTTAATGTAGGAGGTCAGAAGCAAAACATGGAGCTGTCACTGCTGTCTTTCCATTCCTCATTCTCCCTCCGCAAGACTGGTCTGGTCCATGGCTACATTGCAGTCTACTCTGCCCGCCGAAAGGCTTCCATGGAGACATTGTGTGCTTTCCTGTGTGAGGTCCAAGATATCATACCAGTCCAGTTGCTAGCAGTAGGGGAGAGTCAGATGGAACTGACAGACTCAGAATCGGCAAAGGAGCAAGTCAGTCAGGGAGAGGAACTGGCACATGAAATAGAGGCCAGATTTAACACAGTAATATGTGGACATGGTGGGGTAGTAGGGGGACTTCATAAGATAGACCTTTTCCAACCCTTCTTCAAAGAGGTCATAGAGAAGCGCACTATTGTTGAAGCCACACATATGTATGACAATGTGGCAGAGGCATGTACCAATGAGAGCATCAGCCCTCGCTGTGGTTCTCCCAGTCCAGTTAACATTCTTATGGACTCAGAGGATGATATTGACCCTTCACCACCTTACCCTACCCTGAGGGAGGATGGTAGTCTTGGCTCCCACCTGGGAAGCTACAAGCTGCCAGATCTGGATTCAAGTGATACATTCTCTGTCATTTCTGAGCTCAGCACTTTTGAGAGCAAGCTGAACAACAAGGTTCCTCCACAAGTGAAGCCCAAACCTGTCCGTAAGGTTAATCTTGGCCCATACATGGACCAGCAGGGAGGCACCAACCGCCGCTCTTTGCCCCAAACTGTTACATGGGCACCAGGTAGCGATGGTGGCTATGACCCCTCAGACTATGCGGAGCCCATGGATGCGGTGAGCAAACCTAGACCCACAGAAGAGGAGAATATTTACTCTGTCCCTCATGACAGCACACAGGGCAAGATTATCACCATCCGCAATGCCAACAAGGGTCACTCCAATGGAAGTGCCGGGGGGAATGGATCAGACAGCGAGGCTGATAGCAGCTCACTGGAGCGCAGGAGAAAGTTGTCTGCCATTCATGTAAAGCCTAAGCTTTATAGAGACAGATCCAAACGGCTTGGGAAGTTCAGCAATTTTAGGACAAGCTTCTCTCTGGGCAGTGATGATGAGATGGGGGGTCCACCCAAGACTAGCCAGGATGATGGAGGAGCACAGAAAGACTCCACTGAGGAGAGTGAGGATCCAAAAAGGAGAAATATTCTCAAGAGCCTGCGCAGAAATACAAAGGTTAGTGTGCATCTCTGTCTGTCTGAGTGACATATTGGTGAAAAGACTAAAAATATGTAAACTCTTAAATTGGGAGCATTTTAAATTTCTTAGTTGATTCAACTACTCCTAACACAGCAGTTAACAAAGATTATTACATATGTTTGCATATTTATTTTTGGAACACATCCATTGTTCAAATACATTTTAAAATACTGTATTGCCTCAGTAACTTTTTGATACTAGAAAATGATTTTTTAAGCAAAACACTGTCAGTCGTATATAATGGCTAGCTCTGCAGTACAGGATGTTGTGCACTTAAACCACTTTGCCTTCATGTATGCACATGTATTTGTTTATAGACAGAATGTATAAAATGTCGATAATCCCCAGTATAATTAGTTCTTGGCTGAGATTCAACACCTGTTTGCTTTGGTAGATAACTGTGTTTATTGCTAAAGTCAAGGAATAACTAATGAGTTCAGTATAATCTCTGTACTCTGTGAAGCTTAGCCCAGTGAAAACATGACATACTGTAGGGGTTCCTCTGAAAGCATGTCTGCCATATTTGTCCCTGACCGCTCTGTGGGAGCCTTCTAAACTAGCCAGATCATCAGAGGAAAAAGAAACCGTCTCCAGTCAGTAAATGTCTATACCAGAAAGCAGAAAATCTTAATGAATAGAGACAGAGCCCAGTGTTCACTTTGCTGTTTTATCTGTTTGTGCACATGTGTCTGGTTGTGTCAGGTTTCCCATTATATGAGAGCTGGCTTAATGATGTTGGACATTTATACTCTGTGAGATGCTGGAAACATCAACCTCCAACTTCCAGCTGTTTCTATAGTGACACGTGAAACAAATTAAAGCTAATGTTATATCTCAGCAAATTAGTTGTAAACATCCCTGCTGTTGAGGAAACGACAGCACTAACAAGCAAAAGGAAAAAATAACAATAAATTGTAAATATCTCCTCACAATAGTGTGTGTGTCCAAAGTTAAAACCTTCCTTTATAGTCTTTTTAAAGTTTACAAAATTAGACTTTAGTCACCATATTTCTAGGCTTATATTAGTGAGGCTACTCTTTTGCCCTTTTCAGACTTAAATTCCTTTTCAGTAATCTACTACATCTAACATGTCAGCTACATGTCTGATTGAGCACCTTTGCAACTTTTCTGCAAAAGTCGCAACAGCAGCTTCACTTGGTCAGGCCTAGTAACATTTACATATCACTTTGAACAAGGCACAAGACTGATATGTGTGCCATCACAATAATGGACATGCATGCACAGGATTACAGTGTACTAACACAAGATGCTGTTAAATATGGTGGGTGACGCTATCTCATGTGTTATATGTATAGATGTACAGAGCCTTTCTCTGTCACTGTAATTAGATATCTGAATAAAACAGCGAAGAACATTCAGTGAGCTATGTTTGAATGACAGAATGCCATCATTTTTTGACAAGTAAGAGACTAAGTAGTCTCTAACTGGCAAAATGCATGTGGCATTACTGAGACAGTGATTGACTGTTGTCTCTAAGTTACGGCAGTGTTGTTTACTGTTCGCTCTTGTGGTGCTGCAGTGAGTTATGCACCAAAACTTGTCAACTTGTTCCAGAGACTTCCAATTCTTCTCCGTCTGTTTGGCTTTCTATGCTTCCTTCCTTTCATTCTCTCATATTCAGTGTTTGTCTTCTCTTCTTGCTGATTCATACTTTTTGCTGCTCACTTTCCTGTCACACTGTTTTTTTTCTCTCACCCCATTATGTTCTCCTCATATCTCCTTCCTTTTTGTTTTTAAATTTCTGCTAGAGGTCTTATTTGCAGACGCAGGTATCTCCTCCTTTACTCAGCTTCTGTCTAACTCGTGTCCTCTTGCTTTCTGTGCTTGTCTCTCAGCAATGTTGCAGTGACGCTTTTTGACCTTACACTGTTCGGCTTATCAGCCCGGTATGCTGTTCATTCGCACACGTGGTGTGGTACAGAAGTGCCAGCTGAACAAGAGTTACAGCTGTGTATGTTGTGCTTGTGCGTCTGTGATAATTACCATGGCTGTCAGTAGGGTGGAACAGGAGGAGGATGATTAATGTTTTCACACACTCAGCTGTGATGTCCAAGTACCTGCATAGAAGCTGTCTTCACACATCCTTCAACTGCCTCGACTGCATTCTCTAGTACCTGATGCCATTTGTGCTTCCGAAACACAACTCAAACACAAGGCTGTTTGTCGATCAGAGAGACTACCAGTGAAGTGGACAAGTGAAGCTCCAGTAACTCTGACTTCTACCCGACCCCGTGCTCTGACCCCGTCCCTGCAGGAGGGGCCAAGACCAAAGGGTGATCAATAAAGTATCACATGACACATTATCAGCCTTCATGTTTCAAAACAAATCCCCCAAGAAAACTGAGGCCGGCAGAGTGTAGATCCGTGTCGTCATCATTAGTCTAATTAGTGCCTCTGATTTGTGCCCTACAGCACATCTGGGATCTGGATGCCCACATTACAGGCCATTATGGCTTAATTGTGGTTGTAACAAAGTGATCAAGTTCCATCACCTATTTTCTGAGCAGCTGTTTCAAAGATAAGAGTCCATTTTCAATCTGCTGCACCCTGAAAGCCCCTCAGGATGACATTTTATTGAGTTATTTGGTCATCTTGGGGAGATGTATTGTAGCAGTGACCTGGACCAGCAACTCCTGCTAGTGTGACTTGTCAGGCTTAACGCAAAGTCTGATTTTCAGTTGTGTTTTAGGTGAAGGTTCGGCTTTATGTGGTGTAAACATTCTCCTGGCCGCAGCCTCAGGGCACTGTCTACCACTGAGAGTCAAGACGAGCAGGAACAAATAATTAAAATTAGACTCTTAGCCCATTTTAAACCCCTTCCCCCCCTTTACCTCAGGCAACGGCCAACTGTGTCTGTCCTGATCACCCTCCCTCAGTAAGAGGCCGGAAACATTTCCTCTCTCTCTCTTCTGCAGCTTTTTTTTTTCTTTCAAACCTCCTCAGCCAAGCAAGAGGAATGTTTTAAATTCCTCAGTCACCTAGTTCGTCTAGTGTCCTCATGCAAGAAACAAGAGGGGGGGAGACAGTCAAAGTAAAAAGCGAGAACACAACCACAGAAAGAAAATAAAATGGAGATGGAGTGAAATGAGAGTTATGATAGAACCATAGCACATCCTTGTGTTTCTGCCTCCTACGGCGTGCAGTGTATGTAAACGCTCACCATGGTGTCTGTATGTTATTATTAGGGATGTGTTTTGTTTTTCTTTAGTGGTAGAGGTCTGTTTTGTCTTCTCAGCGCTGGCAACATATCCTGTCTCAGTCAGCAACTAAAAGGAGTGGCCAGAAGGCAAAACTGCAGGGGGAGAAGACAGTGAGGGAGAAAAGTGGGCGCAGGAGAGAAGGATGAGGAGGAGGGAAGTGTAGAGACAGTCTGCTAAGCTGAGATAGAGCACAGATATACAACACAGTCAGTGTGATAGGACACAAATAAATTATGAGCTCCTTCTTGGAGCTAAAAAAAACCCCAAACAGGCAGCGAGCTCTAATAACACAACTTGTGTAGAGAGAATCTTTTATCACTTCCCCTTTATTCCAATAAAGCTTTATGTGGGTGTCGTGTGAACGCATAAACACACTTCACATGTACAGTGCAGATGTAAAACCGCTGCACCGGCCGCAAGTGTTTAGACGTCTTGTATGTTGAGAAAAAGAGTGTCAGAGAGGTTTGGCGGTGGAGGAGATAGAGGGAGTGATAAGTGAAGGAATTTCCCAAGTGCCCATAAGTGCCAGTATTGGGGGAAAAAAAATCTATATACGATAGATATTTCATTGCTTACATTTTGAATTTGTTTTCATACTTGTCTCTTATTAAAAACACAGCCTGCAGTTCAACCCAGTTCATCTGTAAGTCCCTGTATTTTTGTCACGTTACTGTTTATTACAGTTGAGTCACTAATGGTTTCACGGTTGCGTTGATGAGTGCAGAATTTTTTCTTTATTACAGAATTAGATTTGTGGAAACAATTTCTTTTTTTGCTAATTTTTAAATAAGACATATAGTATAGTTATTTTAATTAAACATCCTGATTTTAAGGTTGGATTTGGTTCAGTTTTCTATTTAAACGGTATGTCTAAGATGAATAGTCAAGGACTGTCAGAGATGTGAAAATCTAGCAATTTTGTCCAGTTTCAACAGCTTGGAGCCATGATAAATTATGTAATTTTGGCAATTTTTTAAAGATTTAAAAGTTATGTTAAAAAACAGACTTAACAATGTTGACCATAATACATGTATGCCCTCCAGATAATCACTGACAATGACTTATCTGTAATATTCATATGTAATAAAACTAACTGGCTCCTATAGGTGGAAGCCTAATAATATATTATACTGTAGATAAACAAAAGTAAATTCACTAAATGCTAAAACAACAGGCAATGCAGAAAAAGTTCAGGTGAGCCTTTGTTGATATTCCCAGGCTTCATCAATGTTTCTCTGCTTGTTTCCTAGAGTAGCATTGTGAGTGAGTGTGTATATATGTGCTATGGAAAATGTTTGTCGGAGTGCAGTGAGGCCAGTATCTGGAGCAGAGGGCACGCCAGGCTTCTTCTCTCTAATGAGCACTCTTCTGCTTTGCTTTCCTGTGTCTGTCTGTCTGTCAGGCCTGCACTGCTCCCACAGTCGATGTGTCTAGCCAACCATGCATCCCTGACTTACCACCCAGCCTGCCAGGGCACTGCCTCAGGGGGCTGACAGACTTACTAGAGATCCAGGCCTCAGGGGCCTTCAAAACATTCCCACTGAACACCATTAAAGCGCAGTACAATTACCGCTGATGCCTCAGCCATACGGGGAGGCAGGCAGAGAAAGTTGCAGGAGTGTATTAGAGGTCTCTTAACAGGAGAATATCGGGTTGGAAAGTAATTAAACAACGAATAAGAGAGTTTTATTATCTGAGAGCTGCAATGCAGTAGTGGAGAGAAAGAGAATGCCAGAGGAAGGAGGGTAAGAATGAAGAGATCAGGGCGATGAAGAAACCGATATGTATCTCACTGATGCACGGAACATTGCTCAAGACAGGAATGTATGGTTACTTATCAGTTTAAGGAATGTGCGGGACGGTTGTGTTTGTCTTTTCACCAGTAGTTGCTAAACAGAAAAACACACCTTTAAATACAGTCATGTTCTTTTCCAGCTGAATCAATCCATTTCGAGAACAATGCTTCGAGGCTCGGTTTCATTGTCAATGTCAATCCTCTCAAATAATGTTGATGTTTTTTTCTCTGACTGCTCCAACTAATCTGTTTTTCCTTCCATTTTTCCCCCCAGAAACCACGACCCAAACCCAGGTATTCTATCTCAAAACCCATCGAAAGCAACTACTTTGGCATGCCACTGACCACCGTGGTCTCCCTCGAGAGACCCATCCCCATCTTCATCGAGAAGTGCATCCGTTTTATCGAAACAACAGGTAAGAATCCGCTGCTTAATAGCATCCCGATGCATCACAGGCTGCTGTTTTCACTCAATTAGGTATTAGCTCTCATGAAAGGATTTCAAAGGATCCATTCTGCCTCTGCATGTGCTATACCTGCCTCCATTTATTTTGCTTTCTTCTCTTCTGCTGCATTCTCTTTCTCCTTATCTTAATCCTCCTCTCTGGTGGGATTGCTGCGTACTGTCATCCGCCTTAATTCACACGCAGCCTTTGTGTTTATGTGCACATGCTTTCTTTATGTCTCACTGATTCTTTGTTCAGGTTTGATAGATGCTTGTGTCTGAGCTGCAGGCTTTACAGGTGGGCACCAGCAGGGACATGAATCAAGGATGTTAACTTACTTTTTGATCGCTTAAATAGTAAAGAACGCAAAATAGAGATGAGTGGATGAAGCTGTGTCCTTGTTTGCATTCACACGTAGCATAAATCTCTGGTTTGTGTCTCCCAACTGGTTCCCAAGTGAAAGCATCAAAAAAAGAACATCATAGCTGCTGTTTCCATTAGCAGTGTTTTGTGCCAACTTTAGAGCAAGTCAGATCAGTGTGACAAGAAGAGATAAACTTGCAGTGTAGAATAGTGCGTCGTTTTTAACGGAAATACTCTCACCAGCATAGATTAAAGTGTGCACCACTGTGTTTAGCTAACAGGTCTTTAGTCTGGTGCCAGCAGCCACCCAACCCTCCTCTCTGGGAGCACAGATGTGGATAGATAGCCTCCTCTAACCTTGCTACCCTTTTGCCCAGATGCCAAACCCCCTGCCAGGCTCTTCTGGTGCCCCACTGCCCCCCGACTGCCAGCTTTCCTCTCACTCCGTCACCAGCTGTTCCACTAACCCAGAGGCAACCTAATGCAGGGTTGATGTTTGTGTTAAGATATTTGCACTCGTCTTTCTATTCTTCGCTGGGTCATAACCAGGATTTTAGATAGTGAAGTCACAGCTCCATCTAAATTCCCAGAAAAAGTGCACATGACATGGCATCAGTGGTTTATATTACATTTTCTCACCTAATGTTTAATAAAAATATCACTGCGGTTGCTGAAACTTCTCTTTTTAATCTTCCCTAGCTCGAGTTGCATTTGGGCGAGTGAGTTTCTCAGAACACCCCTGTTCTTTACTGACATGCCAGTGCATTCCACTGTAGTCTCTGCCCACATTAAAAGACTGTATTTGTGGATTATTGTGGCCTCACAAAACATCCACCTTCTTCCTCTGTGTGAAAGCAAAGCTCTTGATAACACGGCATTGCGTTAGATTTCACCTCACCCTGTTAACATGTTAACTGGAGCAGTCACAGCAGTTACGAGGAAAACTGGTTGAATATGCAGACATACGCTGCGCTGTGGTGCAGAGTGAATTTGCTGCTCCTCCGGAGGTATTTTCCACCTCTTATCCTCACTCGCTCCTTTTAGTATTCCTCCTAATCCTCTGTTTCCTCTCCCTCCTCTTTTATTTCTAGTGTCCTTGTTTCTCTACTTCTTTCTTCTGATCCACTCATCCTTCTCCCTCCATCACTCTGGGTACCTACACTTGTCACATTTGATTTCTTTCATCTCATTGCTAGCACACATTTCTCTTTCTGCCCCCGTCCTATTGTCACCTCTCTCAATTCACTGTATTTCTTTCCCCCTGTCTTGACTTCCCCTTCATTGCTTTCTCTCCTTTATTTCACTTGTGTCTGGGTGTGTTTTTTCCAGGTAATATTCTGCTCCATATCTCTCTCTGTTCGATCAATATCACAAGCCAAGAAACTGGAAGACAGTTTGGTCTCAGTTATTTTCTATGTGTGTTTAGCTTTTTCAAATGTTTTTTGCAAGTGTATGCATGTGTAAAGAATGCAGCCCTGCACATCTCACTAACCAGTGCACTGTGTGTGTTTATTTGTGTATATTGTGTATACTTTATTTACATGCTGACACATATGGGACAGACCCACACTGAGAATTTCTGGGACTGGAAGGGGAAATGAGATGCAATGTGCTATTTAGTTCTGATTGTTGTTGCTGTAAGTCAGACTTTACTTATCCCATATCTGTGTCTATGATCTGTGGATATAATGGCACTTGCAGGAAATTACCGTACAGCGCTGACACCGTGTTTGTCACTGTAGTGTGAGCTGATAATGGGTGACGTTGTGAGCCCGACCTTGGACCTGCTGTTTTGACCTACATTCTTTTCTTTTCCTTTTTGCTCAACAAAAATACTTGTAGCTAACTTAAACCCAAACCCAACATTGCTGCCTTATCTGTGTAAATGTCACTCACAATCTTCCAGTTATATACATTTTAAATGTACACATAAAGCAGCTGCATTCTTCATATTCAGAACGTTTCGTCCCGGCACATAGACAGTACGGTGAATAAAGTGACTTTTTTTCTGTTTTTATCATTTCTATTTTAAAGTCTTATTTCTTTGTTGGATCTCTTATTCATGTCTCATAGCTCACTCCTTTTGTCCTTGAGAATAATAGAAGTGGATGTGATATTTTGTGTTATTTTCATGCATTCTGAGCTTGTAGAAAAGCAGCTATATAAAATCAATCCGTAGTGACTGCTGCTATCTCTTCTCAGTTCAGGCTTTCTCCCAGCGTTGTAGTCGCAGTGTGTTCTGCTCATGGGCACCGAGGTGATGAATGTGTGTTAGCGTGTGCAGGCATATCTGCTGGCTGTAGGAGCCTCCATAGCGACGAAAAGGGCAGCACCCAGCGACTGCCTGTCTCCATGGTGAACTATGAAATCAGCCTCTGGGCTGCTGAACCCGGAGAGCGGCTGGGATTCTGGGCTGATGTGGGATCAGCTGGATTGGTGTCAGACAGTAACACGCTGCAGGAACTAATGCTAACTGAGGGAGCATTTATCACACTATTAGAGTTTGTGTGATTGCGGGTCCACAGGCATGTTTTTAGCCACTTAAGTGCTGCTGGAAGCTGTGAAGTTACCATAGATGGGTGTATTTTTAGGGTTTGATCCTATTTATAAATGATGTATAAAGATGCATGAAGATGTGTACACCAAATCTGATAAAAGTGATGATTTATTTCCCCTAATGTGCACGGTGTATGGATTTAAAATAACCCTAAAGAATGGAAGAAGACTTTGTTAGAGGTTGAAGATTTGTTTTTCTTTCTATTTACATTGACTTTGCTGGTGCTTTCCTCAGCTATAGAGGAGGAGGAGGATGCAGTTTTAGAGAGATCACCTTCTCAAGCTTTCACTGTAGAATTATTATTATTTTATTCTATTCTGACCCTCCCACTGCCTCGTGGCTCCTGTTACATTCCTTTCATCTTCATGTAACCCCCACCTTTGATGTAGCTTCCCATTCCTCTATATATCCATCTTTATCTTAATCCCTTTATTTTTTCTCATCCTCTCTTTCATCAGTCCGACTTTCACTCCTTTTCGTCCTCACACCCCCCTCGCTATCTTTCCCCATCCTTGGGTGCTTGTCCTATTTTGCCCCTATCTCTCACTCTCTCACCCCACCACTGCAACACTGCTCCCTCTCCCTATCTCTCCTCCCATCCCTGTTTTCCTAGTGTCTGGCTAGAAAAGCTTTTGTGGATAATTGATTGGTAGAAGGAGGAGATCGATGTTGTATGCCTTGACTGAAAGCTCTCTCATTTCCTCCCTTGCCTCTCCCTATCTCATCCTCTTTTTTTTTCTGCCACTCCTATCTCCCTCTGGACTGCTTTCTGTCTCCCCCGTATCGCCACCAAAGTGTGAGCGCGGAAAGAGAATTTCAAGGGTGGGAGATGGAGCGTTATCTTTGTCGTAAATTGGAAAAAAACTATTAATGAACCACAATGAAGTCAAGTTTCATTCATACCAACTGTCCATAAGCCTTTCCTTTCTGCCACTGACCCACTTTGACTTGGTTACTTGTGTTTTCCATGTCTGAGTACATGGATGTATGACCGAGGATTAGCAAAATTAGCAAATTAGCAAAACCTACAGCAAATTAACATTAATGGTGCAAAATGCCACATGACCCCACTCTCTTAATTTGGAGTACTTTTTCAGGCTACAGGTGTAAAAGTGCCCAACTGCAGTTCACCTAATTTGTTAACCCTCTGAACCTCAAGTTTATGAGCGATTTTTGCTCCTGACACAATTTTACCGACTGTGGGCTCAATATAAAGCCCTGCACATCTATGAAAACAACACAGCAGTGGCTAGAAGTAGGGAAACCTTAAAATGCCATAAATAAACAGAAAAAAAACTAAGTTGAATTTCTTTGGTTATTTTTTTAATAAAAAATAAAATTACCCAGGATTGTTGTGTACAACATGTACAAGTTCCCACATGTGTTATTAATACTGCAAAAACTATTTTATGGCTACCACTGTACTACTTACATTTTTAATTTGTTTCCATACTTGTTTCCTATTTGCTCTGTGTATACACGGCCTGCAGTTCCGCCCAGTTCAGCTGAAAAATCTCAGAATTTTTGTCACATTTTAAAGAACACATGTAGAATAAAATGATTTTGATGAAATATCATGATTTTAAGCTTAGATTTGGTTACTTTTTCCAATGGAAAGGCACATCATGGATAAGTAGTTCAAGAACTGTTGGAAAGTTTAAATTCTATTTGATTTTACACTTTCTGGCTCTGATAAATTGTGTATTGTCATAAATAAAAAGATCCTTATTATATATTAAGATAATATGGCCTTCAAACTGATGAGAGGGCTTTGGTGTTCATAGGCCGAAATATAAACTGATGCCTACTGTCGGCATGCTGGGTTTTTTTGTATGTTTGGAAAGTAGTCGAGCTGTAAATACATTAATTTCTAATACTGAAATATTGAACTTAAATGATTTGAAAGGGCACACTGCTTTGAAAATGCATTTGGGTGTTTTTTTGCCCCCCCCAAAAATTAAATAAGAGTTATACAACGTGAGGAAATATTAGCATAGTCAGAATTTATCTGCTTAACAAAATGGTCAGCGATTGAATTGAAAAGTTCTGAAAAATCAATGCGTTGTTAAAACTTTCTAAGTGCGCATTATACTAGAGTATAATAGAATAGATTATTGCTGTAAACGGTTAATAAAATCTAACAGGCTTTATTAATGTGTATTTAATTGAAGGCCTCAGTCATGTTGTGCTAGACGACACCTGCTGTAAGCCTTGAAAAGTCTGTAAAATTATGAATTCGAACAGGAGGCACGACTAACGGAAAGACAGAATTATATGAATAATAGCAGACTGTTTCACTTCTGCTCTTTTGTCTCATGTTTTTGCTTTGGTGAATACATCTATATTTGCTGCAGTATTCTTTGCTGGCGTCAGAGTGCGTATGTTGTCTGGACTAGATGGACCTAAGATGTTGTCATTGTCCCGCTGTCTATGTTCAGTGAAACAAAGGCACTGATTTTACTCCTGCTTTTTCCAGCAGCCATACAGATACAGTCTCTTTATTTATGCATGTACAGTTTGCACCCCTGCACTAATAAAACTGTCTTTAAATAAATAATACAACACCTAAAACATGTACATTTTAGCTGTGCTGATTTTCCTCTGTTTCCCAGCACAAAACCTGTTTGAAGCCCTTTAGCTAATATGTATGTACTTTGACTGTTTAAGAAAAAGCTGCAAATCCTCCTTAAATATCCTCTTAAGAATGAAGCTCAGTGCGAGAAGAAAAAGCACACGGCATCTGTGTTTTTTAAAGCCATTTTACAGCGTAGTGGCACTGAGGTAGCTTCAGCTTGTCACAGTGCACCAGTGGGCTCTTAGCGGGCCTGCAGGAGCCCTTTATGGGTTTAATAAATAGTGCTAATAGCGTGTTTAGATGGAGGGGGACATAGGGAAAGGCTGTAATCACAGCCTCTGCTTTTTCTGCCCTTGAGAGAGCATCTGTACACAGCATGATGATATGTTAAAGGCTTCTTGGATTGGATTGAACAGTTACCATTACTACTTGTTGCAAATTAAACATAAGAAAAGAACACTGAGCTAATAACATGTTTTCTTCCTCCCTCTCGTTCCTCCAGGGTTGAGCACAGAGGGCATCTACAGGGTCAGCGGGAACAAAGCAGAGATGGAGAGCATGCAGCGGCAGTTCGACCAAGGTGTGTTACTTTCTGCTGACAGTACTCACACGTTCAGGTGTAGACATGCTTACATGTGAAGAAAAGGCCATGAAGATGTGTACGTGCACACATCTGCCTCTGTCCATAACAATCCTGAGTCTCCTTAATTAGCCAGAGAGCATTAATTCTACTGAGGGAATTGGCCTTCACTTCCTTTTAGACTGCGGAGCTGCCTCCTCAGTCGTCTATCTGCCCTCGTGTGCATCCTCGCACATGCACAAGCGCCCTCAGTGTGCGTCTCCATGCGTGTGTCTGTCTGCCGTGGGCAGTTAATTGCCTGCAGATTGGTTTGGTTAATGAAGCATGTTGCTGCCGAGATAGATAGCAGAGCAAGATGGCCCGTGTATGCGTGTGTGTATGCGAGCGTCCACGCCTGGTTGAGATTAAATCCAACTCCAGTAATCAGAGTTGAAACCCTGCGTTGAATCATTTTGAGCCCCGGGCCGATGGGGCAAGACAATTACAGGTGAAGCTACAGCGCAGGTGTCTCGTAGCCGCAGCGAAGATGGCACTTCATCAGCTCCCTGAAGATTTAGGTAGCTCATTGCAGAAAAAAGCTGCATGAGAAGCGGCGTGCGTGGAAACTTTCAAAATGGGAGCTCTCCTCCGACTGTTCATGAACCCGCTAACCGCAGCTGAAGCACTTTTCTCTCGCCTCTATTCTTGCTACACCTACTACCTTTCGTAAAGTAAAAAGTTATCAGAAAATAGCTTTTTTAATTAAGTCTCTTGCTCCCACGCACATGCTCTCTCTGCTAGAGTGGTGCTCCAGCGGTGTTGCTCTTTGGCTCTCTGGGCTTTTTCTTCGCTCAAATTAACTTTATATTTCTCCTGTTTGTTATTTATTTATATTAGGGAAATTACGAATTGACAACTCTAGGGCAAACGTATTTATGCGAGCTGTCTACAAGTCGTGTGTGTAATTGAAAAGAACCAGAAATGAGCGTATTATATTTGGATTTAACTCTTGTCATATTTCTTACATGATTGTAATATCTTAAGATAATTTCATTTAATACATTTCCTGGAATATCAGAGAGGTTTTGATCTAGAAAAGTTCACCCCTTGCAAATGAAAGTACTATATCGAATTGAAGCAAAAATAATATAAAGCCCATTATTTACATTATGTAAGACACTGCTGTTCACAATATCCTAATACACCAGAGAAAATAAAAGGAAAGCTACCAACATACACAGGTTCTTACATTCCTTCCATATAGGTGGGCCTCCCTGCTGTTTTATCAAACGTTTGTAGGTTCAGCCTATTAATATGAATAACAATCAACTTTATTTTGCACTTTCCATTGTACTAAAATACGCCAGAGCACAAAAAAAAGTAGAAAATACAAAGCATACAGCAGGAAGAGCAAGAAACGTGTTTTCAAGTTTTTCTTTATTTGTGACTTTGTTCAATCTACTGTACTTATTGTCAAATTCTTACACACAGTACCCTTTATTTTATGGTGTAGTCCATGGATGATTCAAAATGAGCTTCACAACAACACAAGTCAGATTGTTAGAGGTTTATTTTGGCCCCTTTTAAATGTGCACTCCTTTCAGTTAATCAGAGGTAATGTGAGCATGTTGGCTTCATGTGTGAATGAACACCCTGATCGCTTTTCAATAACAGTTGCGATTGCTACCTCTGCTCAGTTCAAAATCATTTTCAACACAATCTGAACTGCATGCTGATGAATTACCAGATAGGCAGGCACAAGTGACACACTCTGAGTTGCATGAAACGATTTGAGGACTTTTTTCACAATATTGGTCCAGAAACATCACAAGTGCACAATTAGTCTGAAAAAATCATAAAACACCTTTCTTATTCACTTTGCCCTTCAATGCACCATCTATTATAGCCTGAAATCCCATAGAATTAAGATGAGACGCAGAATAATAAATTGAATCCAGGTTTTATTAAAACATTAACAGGACTGGAAGTTGTGTTTGTTACTTCCAGCTGTTCGTAGGATTTTTTTTCCCTCTGAGTTTATTGAATACCTTTAGCATCAAACAACACCAGGACCCATATCAGCCTAACTTCAGTAAATTTATCAGTTACAAATTACAGCACACATGGAGACAGGATCATTCGGGATCTGACAACAAGTTCTTCGCAGCAGAGTCACAGTTTATAAACTGCATTTAAACCATTTGTTGCATAGCAGCCGTCCTCAGGTTGAGTCCTGAGCTCCATCACAGCTGTCAGGATATTTTTATTTTTACTGTTGGCAAAGTATTAGCTAGATCATCATCGCACACAGACAGAATTTTCAGTGTTTAGCAAATCACAGATAAACAAGGCCATTAGTCATTTGGACAGTTTGATAAGCTTGTTATTTGTTTAGAGTTAGTATTTTGTTTATTAATGGATTAATATCTATTTACATCACTTGATGCTGTTTTCATTTTTGCGTGTTTGACAAATGTATATGTGTACTGTGGCTGTCTCCATCACTGTCATGGGTTTGTCTGAATGTTGCCATGAGAAACATTAATGTAAAGTGATGTTCGTCTGAATGACAGAATGCCAACAATGTCACATATTCAATGCATGAAAACAAATTAATGTAGTCTGTGTGGGTGCAATGTCTTGTTTCCTTCCAGATCACAGCCTGGATCTAGTGGAGAAGGACTTCACCATCAACACCGTGGCGGGAGCCATGAAGGCCTTCTTCTCCGAGCTCCCAGAGCC
The DNA here is from genome assembly GCF_022539595.1 of Amphiprion ocellaris. Classification (NCBI taxonomy): domain Eukaryota; kingdom Metazoa; phylum Chordata; class Actinopteri; family Pomacentridae; genus Amphiprion; species Amphiprion ocellaris. The sequence continues at coordinate 5,361,040 of NC_072772.1, forward strand.
TCTGGTACCCTACAGCATGCAGGGAGAGCTGGTGGAGGCCTTCAGTAAGTCCCGGGGCTCTGCTGGTGTGAGAGGACGGGGAGGTGCAGGGATGTGGGGAGAATTCTTCACTAAAACCCGAGGTGTATTGGATTTTTCCTGAAACCCCTTTCCCTTTATTGTAACGTTTCTTTAACCTAACAAGCAAAACTGCTGCAATCCAAATCCATCCATGGGGAGAATTGGATTTGCCACTCGGTAAGGAGCCAGGGAAGAGAGAGGGGGAAAGGGATGGAGGAGAGTATATTTAAGGCTTTTCGGAAAGAGGACATGGGCATGATTGCACATGGTGATGGAAGGTCTGGATGAAGTCATGAGAAAATAGTCATATATGAGATAAACGACGGTGCTCCTGCGCTCTCCACAGCCTCTCTTTTTCTCTTTGTGTCCTGTAATCTGTCAGAATGGAGATTTAAAGCATAGCTTAGTCTTGCATCGCGCCAGAGAGATTTACCCCCGGGCCGCCAGGCTGCTGTCACTCACCGAGCTCTGCAGGCGTGTGCATGAGTGTGTGTTTTTTAAAGGCCCCAGCGAGACCCTTCAGCCGTGACAGAGACCTGATAAAGCTCCTGCAGTCTGTGCCACAATAGAGGAAAAGACTAGAGAGCGAAAAAGAAAAGTGAGGTAGAGTTGGAGACTAGAAAGCCTTCGTTTGGGAGAAAATAGCAAATTAGGCTCGGCGTTTTTACAATTAGAGCTTATTTGGGGTTAGCACACAGAGAGGTGGAGAAACAGGAAAGCTGGTGGGTGGACATTGTCATGGCTACATTAAAGAAGCTGTAGGATGTTAGTTAAGTTGTGATTACTGATGAAGGACATGCAGCAGGAGGGACTGCATGAAGTCATCCTGCCTTAAAATCTGTTTTTGATCCACACTGACCTGATTGTTGAAATACAAACTCAGATTCTCTGATTGTAAATCATGTGGAGGAGAACATCTGCTGTTCTTAGTGCTGCCTCGCTCACATACACACAGGATGGACTGTGTTAGCTGGTGACGTCAGCTTTTCTGACTCACTCCTCGCTGCCATCAGGCTTAACACACCCTGTGTGTGTGTGTGTGTGTGTTGCTGTAATCTGTTGGACACTGTAATGGGTGTATGCATGGTGTGTTTCTCCTCTGGAATGTGTGTGGTCTTTGTCTGCTGTTTCTTATTCTGAGAACTGTAGTATGGAGTCATGTATGTGTGTGTGTATTTGCCACTGACATAAGTGAAACTTGTACTGTTGAAGGATGAAATCACTGTGTCCTGCTCAGATTTTTTAGAGAGCTGAGACCAATTGCTTTCCCGATGCTCTTCACACTCTCGTCTTTTCAATTGTGCTCTCCCCATCCCTCCTTGTCTTTCTTTGCTCTCCAGTCTCGCTCCTCTGACATAATTTCCCTCAGATTCCTCTGATCGTTCTCTTTCAGCCACTTTTTCTCTCTCCTCTAACCTCTCATCTCTCTCCATTCAGAGATCAACGATAGGGAGCAGCGTTTCCAGACGATGAAGGATGCTCTGCGTCGCTTCCCCAAGGAAAACTACGAGGTCTTCAAATATGTCATCAGCCACTTGAACAAGTGAGTGAGTGACGGGGTCACAGATGGCCTCTGGCAGCTCTGCTGACTACACCGCTGGTCACCCGGTCAAGTGGCCCAGGGGTGACTTCACCGAAACAAGCATACTGATAGAACAGAGGTTTTACTCAGGTTGACTCATGATCATCTCAATGCTGTAACTATTTTAGCTCTGTTTGTAAATGGATGATAGAGGATGTTACAGTGTATTTATGTAATTATAGTTCTGTCAGCTGAGTTCTAGAAAAACTGAGCTTAAATTCAAACAATTGTATGGAATACTGTTTCACATCCTGAGGGTCGAATCAGCCAAGATAAGTCTGAGCAGTCACAAGATGATGAACATTTTTTGAACCCTGCACCTCTATGGAAACAGGTCAACCAGTGCTGTATGTAGAGTGAACTCAGACATGTGTTTTGTGCAGTATAACAAAGTTAGAATGCCATAAATAATATAAAAAGTAAAAAAAATCAAAGCAGATTTTTAAAAATTCTTAAAATTACAAAAATTTTCAAAACCTAGAATCATCATGTACAACATTTTTCGAAGTGCTCAAAGATTTTACCAATACTGAAAAAGAGTAGTGACTCTATATATGATAGATATTTTACATCTAATATTTTACTGTTTACATTATTAATTTGTTTCCATTCTTGTCTCCTATCTGTTCTGTTTAAACGCAGCCTGTATTTCAGCCCAGTTCAGCTGAAAAGTCCTTGAATTTTTGTCACATGACTGTTGGTTGCAACTGAGTCCTGAATGACTTCTTGGTTGTAGCAAAAGGCACAGATTGTTCTGCTTTTTGCAGAATGTGTTTATTGCAAATTGTTTAATTTAGGCAAAATTGTAAATACGACTTAGAATTAAATGATACTGATAAATATCACGATTTTAAGTTTAGATTTCGGTATGTTTTCTGACTGACAGATGAGGACTTCAAGGATTGCTGGAAAGTTGAAAATCCCACGATTCTTTCTGTTTTTACATTCTCTTCCTCTGGTATATGTTGTAATTCTGGCAATATTCTTTTAAAGATAATGTGCCACTCAACCCAACTGGCAGGTTGTGGGGTTGAAGGGGTTAAATGAATAAAAGAGAAAATCAAATAAGAGAAACTTACTTTGTAAGTCTATAATAAGCATGTAAAAATCTAGGGATTTGATATAACTGCACATTGTTTGTGTTTATTTTATGGCCATAGCCTCTTGCAAGTTGTGACAAGTGGCTGTTGCTTCATCTTAAGACATCCCAAGCTAGAAGAGATGGAAACCACTGTTATGCATAAATCAACTATTGTATAGTTTGGGGGACAGTTCTGAGACTAGAGGTATGAACTAGGCATGTCCATACACTGAAGGGAAAACAAACATCTTAGACATTCTGCAGCAGTGCTGATCAATCGCACTTTGGTCCAGACTACTCAGCGGTTGGGTTGTCAGAAAATCTGGTGCACGTATTCATGGTTAAAGAGGACACTGTCAGATTTCAGTCAGCAGCAGATCAGTGAAGCATCCCTTTTCTACAATTTTCTGAGGCTGGTTAATTTTAGTTTTTGGTTTCTGTCTCCCAGGGTGAGCCAGCACAACAAGTTGAATCTGATGACCAGTGAGAACCTGTCCATCTGTTTCTGGCCCACACTCATGAGGCCGGATTTCACCACCATGGATGCCCTGACTGCCACCCGCACCTACCAGACAATCATCGAGAGCTTCATCCACCAGTGCGCATACTTCTTCTACAATCAGCCGCTGGCCGACGGTCTGCCAGGCTCCCCCACCTCCACACTCTCCGGGGGAGGAACCTCAGCCTACTCCTGCATGGCCGGTGGCTACTCATCCTCACCGACTCCGTCCCCAACTCCCTACGTCCTCCCCGCAACTCCTCCTGTCATCCCCCACTATGGCCCTCCGATCCACCATCATCACCACCACCACCACCATCACCAACACCAGTCCCCTCCTCATTCCCCACCTCCTACCCCTCAGTCCCCGATTCCAGCCTTGCTGCCGCCCTCCCTGCATCCCCACCACCCCCCAACGGAACAACACACGCTGTGAACCAGGGATCAAGGGAAAGAGAAAAAACATAAAGACGGATAACCAGATTCAGCGATTCAAGGGTTCAGGATGAGACATTTCGCAGTTTGGGAAGGAACTGAGGAAGATAAATTGAAACAACAACAGGAGCTAGGAGGTGAAGTTGGGAGAGACTGAGCGAGATGCAGTATGTACAGGGAGAAACCAACACATTTGGGAGAAGAAAGGGGGCGTTTGAGCCTCTGTTGCTTTTAGAAAAAATGGACACACATACAAGCCAGGAAGAACCTTTGAACTTGCATTAAGATCTTCCTTCCTCCCCGCCACTTTAATCCCTTTGTCTCTCAGTCTCACTTCATCTAGACCTGCCCTCCTTGCCTTATAGCGAATCTACACACAAACACACTAATGACGAGCGAGATGTTGCCAGTAATTGTTAAAGGGACTCAGGGAGGGATTAAGAAGTACAGTGCAAAGGGGGAATGTGAACTCTGTAATGTTGGAACTGCTTCAGCGTACACAAAACCACACACACATACACCCGACACAAACACCCAGTGGCCAGTGTGCCTCCAAACAGCCATTCTCCTCAATCTCTCAGCTCCTAACTGTGCTGGGAAATATGGTGGCCAGCACACGATTTGTTTTGTTTTGTCTTTTTTTTTATTTTTTAAGCAAAACCAACCCACCTGCTGTACGTTCCTGGAGGCTGTGGCTGGGATGAAGTGGAGCAGACAGCGAGTCCTGAACATGTTTTATTTCACCACTGTACAGAGGACTTCAGCAAGAAACACGTGTTACTACTCACCCGACAGGATGTTCTGGCCTCCGCGACTCACAAATTACTATCAGTCAACCCCTTTCACAGCCACACACACACACACACACACACACACACACACACACACACACACACACACACACACACACACACACACACACACACACACACACACACACACACACACACACAAACAAAATCAGTTACAGTCAAGGCAGTATGCCAAGCACAGAAAAAAAAAAAAAAACTCGACCGACTGGATCTGCTGGGCAGCAAATTGAAGCAGAGGATTATGGGTGCTGTGACACCCATGGCATTCTGGGAAGGCTCCTCCCAGTCTCTTATTTGCTCTCCCCGTCACTTTGAACTTCAGCCTCATGCTTTGTCCTTGTAAACACATGAAAAAAACAACTTAACGTGATTTTTTTTAGTCTAAATCTTCATTCCACGCTCCCATCATTCCCACTGTGTTTATGTTGAGTTGTTTATTTGAGAAATTCCGGGCCAAGATCTGTTGATGAGGGTGTAAGTGTGTGTCTGGCTGTCTATCTGTCTGCGTGCACCTGTATCCATACCTTTTTATTTTACCTGAATTTCCCCGTATTAGACAGATAGTGGGAATAATTCCAGTGTTGGACCTTCACCTGTCATGTTGCTTCTTTCACGCTGTGGTGGTTTTACAAGCGAGCTGGTGCTGCAGTTTTACGTAGTAAGGACCTTGTTCAAAAAAGCACTTTTCTGAGCACTTTGAAGGCACATTTTTAAATTGGGGCTGTCTCGACATGACAGCCACCATTCACTTTATCGTCAGTCCACCCTTCTCTCTCTCTCTCTCTCTCTCTGGGAGCACACCACTGACATCTAGAGGAAGAAATGGGTTGCAGCCATAACCTCACTTCCACTACTGCATGGGCGTAGCACCATTCTCCTTTACTGTGTTTTTTTTTTTCTTTTTTTTGTAGCATCAGATCCTCTCATAGGTGCATTTGTCAAGATTAATCTTCATTGTTTGTAAGGTGGAATTAAGTTAAGTGCACTAGTATAAATAAAAGAACTGCAGCAGTTTCAAATCTGGTACAAATTAATCAAGATTACATAGATCTAGACTCTGTAGCCACAAAGCATGTGGCCACATTGCAGTTGGTCTAACATGCAGTGAATGAAATTGCCTCTGTCTTTTGTTGTGAGTTTCCAGTTCCCTTTGGGCGCAACGTCAGCCCTTTGTAGAAGAGTTTATTCCACTTCCCACATACCATATTTTAGTGGAAGGAAATGAAGACAGACTGAGGCACAATGTAGCATTACAGGCCAGAAAGTGAGAGCTGGAAGGAAGCCTTGAGCTTTGACAGGTGGGAGGCTTTTTATACTTAGAAATAATTGGTAACCACTTCTCCAAGCCCCAGCATGATGTCCTCTTAGGACACAGTGTTGCATCTCTGGAACGGACGCTCAAACTTGGTCTCGGTGGACTCGAAATATAATTTGCAAGAGTGTAAGTAACCACTACACCGGTCTCCCCCCCTGCCTCCGCTGTCACTGTTATGCCACCACATCCCCTAGTCGTTCCCTGTCCAAGAGAGACAGTTGGGTCTGGGAGAGACAGCAGACAGAACAGACAGTCCATTCATCCGTCTGCATGACTGGAATGGAGCATCACAAAATTCCTCGGCCCAGCCTGCTGTTACCGTAGAAACCAGCGAGATGGGGCTCGAGGAGAGTTGCTGAGCCCCGATCGAAGCAGGTTTCAAAGTGTGTGTGTGTGTGTGTGTGCGTTTGTGCACGTGTCTCCGTGTGAGTGGGCGCGTGTGAACTTATGCGTGTTAATGTTAAACAGATGCTCACCAAGGTCACCGTTTGACACTGAATTGCATCTCTGCATGTCTCTCCAGACTGCCCTCGCTGCCTGAAAGATGGGGGGAAAACAAAAAAAAACACTTTCAACCAATCACTGAACTCTTGAAGGAGCTTTTATCTGTCCACACTACCTATTTACCTTGTGTGTGGGTGTATGTATGTTTGTATGTGTGACGGAGGAATTAGGAGTGCGTGTTTGGGCGGGGTTTCAGGGCTAACATGCTAGTAAGCTGTGCCTGCCGGCAGCCAGACACCAGCGTGATCCAAACGAACGTGAAGGAGAGGAATGCAGCTCTCCTCGCGGTCATTACCCCACTGTGTAACCCTGTTAGCTCGTCCAGATTACACACACTGATCCTCAGAGAAAGTGCGAGAGAGATGGGGGGGAGATAGAGGGGGGAGAGGGAGGGAAGACAGACAGCAAACGGGTGAATGGGATCATTATTTGGGAGAGATGGAGGGAGGAAGGAGGGGTGACCACTGGTACTTGTGTGTGAACGCCGGCCAGTGGCGTTCCCTGTGTATATCAATGTGTTAATACTGAACTGACTGTGAGGCAGCCAAAGACTGTGGAAAAAAAGGGGGGTTTGAGGGGAGAGACGGGAAGCAAAGTGACAATTTAGAAGAACAGTTGAATTTAAAAAAAAAAAAAAAAAGTGACTTTGGTTCAGCGATAATATGTGGCTGCATTGCTTTTCTTTTTCTTTTGTTTTTTTTCTTTTTTTTGCAACAATGGTGACAGATGTCTGTTAAGTTAAATTGAGAAACAAGCAAAACTATATTCAAATGGTTGTTTATTGGTATGTTAGGGGGTCTAACACTTTGCCCTTTAGTCAGTGGTGATAGAAAAAAAGTTTCTTTTTATGTTTTATTTTAATAATTAAAAAATACACAGCATTTTTTTTTAACAATTTCTTTGTGAACGATTGAGAGACCAGCCCAGTATAGTGCATGATTTGCTTCCCGACCGAGGAAGAGGGCTCCACCACTCTCACTATTTAAGAGATGATTAAAAAAATATTAAATAATGGGGAGGGGGGGATGAAGATAATAAAAAAATAACTAAATGAAGTACTGTAAACTGAAAAGATAACATCAAACAAAAAAACTGTCATTATTTGCTGAGTATGGTAATTTGTCTCAATGGGAATGGTGTATACAGCAAGGCCTTATGTGATCTGTATCATAGTTAATAAATCAAATCTTGTAAAACTCCTGTGTCTTGTCTCTTTGTTTCAGTAATAATTGCTGATGTAATAAACAGAAGAACATCTTTTAAGGATTCGTCAACTTATAAATTTGACAAAAAAAACAAACTTTCAGTTGCTGCAGAGCTGATGAGCAGAATTTAAGTTCATTTAGAATAAATATCAATAGATGCAGACAGTGTTAAATATTTACATCAAGGGAAATCTCAAAATTGCTGCCAACTCTTTATAAAAGCAGTGATGACTTCCTCTGACGCAGCACACATTTCCTAAAGCAATTTGTAGTCAGAAAAGAGTGCAGGTAATTGGCAAGTACAAAACACCTCCGCACACTATCTAACATGCAGTGATAAACTTATTTTCAACGTTTCAGTGCTACACCTTTATCAGGCAAATCATTTGTTTCAAAATCAGAAGCCATCTTAAACAGGGAGTGGCTCTGACTCCACCACCAATGAACAACGTCCACATACCCTGTCCACCAGGGGTCTACCCTGGCCTGTTCATTGGTGGAGGAGTCAGAGCCACTCCCTACTTAAGATGGCTTCTGACTTTCAAACAAACTATTTGCCTGATGAAGGTCTAACACAAGTTACACAGTGTTGTTTTGTACCTGTTGGATGAGCTGGGTCCCTCTCCCTACACACCTGCAAATCAGTTACAGTCAAGGCAGTATGCCAAGCACAGAAAAAAAAAAAAAAACTCGACCGACTGGATCTGCTGGGCAGCAAATTGAAGCAGAGGATTATGGGTGCTGTGACACCCATGGCATTCTGGGAAGGCTCCTCCCAGTCTCTTATTTGCTCTCCCCGTCACTTTGAACTTCAGCCTCATGCTTTGTCCTTGTAAACACATGAAAAAAACAACTTAACGTGATTTTTTTTAGTCTAAATCTTCATTCCACGCTCCCATCATTCCCACTGTGTTTATGTTGAGTTGTTTATTTGAGAAATTCCGGGCCAAGATCTGTTGATGAGGGTGTAAGTGTGTGTCTGGCTGTCTATCTGTCTGCGTGCACCTGTAGCCATACCTTTTTATTTTACCTGAATTTCCCCGTATTAGACAGATAGTGGGAATAATTCCAGTGTTGGACCTTCACCTGTCATGTTGCTTCTTTCACGCTGTGGTGGTTTTACAAGCGAGCTGGTGCTGCAGTTTTACGTAGTAAGGACCTTGTTCAAAAAAGCACTTTTCTGAGCACTTTGAAGGCACATTTTTAAATTGGGGCTGTCTCGACATGACAGCCACCATTCACTTTATCGTCAGTCCACCCTTCTCTCTCTCTCTCTCTCTCTCTCTGGGAGCACACCACTGACATCTAGAGGAAGAAATGGGTTGCAGCCATAACCTCACTTCCACTACTGCATGGGCGTAGCACCGTTCTCCTTTACTGTGTTTTTTTTTTCTTTTTTTTGTAGCATCAGATCCTCTCATAGGTGCATTTGTCAAGATTAATCTTCATTGTTTGTAAGGTGGAATTAAGTTAAGTGCACTAGTATAAATAAAAGAACTGCAGCAGTTTCAAATCTGGTACAAATTAATCAAGATTACATAGATCTAGACTCTGTAGCCACAAAGCATGTGGCCACATTGCAGTTGGTCTAACATGCAGTGAATGAAATTGCCTCTGTCTTTTGTTGTCAGTTTCCAGTTCCCTTTGGGTGCAACGTCAGCCCTTTGTAGAAGAGTTTATTCCACTTCCCACATACCATATTTTAGTGGAAGGAAATGAAGACAGACTGAGGCACAATGTAGCATTACAGGCCAGAAAGTGAGAGCTGGAAGGAAGCCTTGAGCTTTGACAGGTGGGAGGCTTTTTATACTTAGAAATAATTGGTAACCACTTCTCCAAGCCCCAGCATGATGTCCTCTTAGGACACAGTGTTGCATCTCTGGAACGGACGCTCAAACTTGGTCTCGGTGGACTCGAAATATAATTTGCAAGAGTGTAAGTAACCACTACACCGGTCTCCCCCCCTGCCTCCGCTGTCACTGTTATGCCACCACATCCCCTAGTCGTTCCCTGTCCAAGAGAGACAGTTGGGTCTGGGAGAGACAGCAGACAGAACAGACAGTCCATTCATCCGTCTGCATGACTGGAATGGAGCATCACAAAATTCCTCGGCCCAGCCTGCTGTTACCGTAGAAACCAGCGAGATGGGGCTCGAGGAGAGTTGCTGAGCCCCGATCGAAGCAGGTTTCAAAGTGTGTGTGTGTGTGTGTGTGCGTTTGTGCACGTGTCTCCGTGTGAGTGGGCGCGTGTGAACTTATGCGTGTTAATGTTAAACAGATGCTCACCAAGGTCACCGTTTGACACTGAATTGCATCTCTGCATGTCTCTCCAGACTGCCCTCGCTGCCTGAAAGATGGGGGGAAAACAAAAAAAAACACTTTCAACCAATCACTGAACTCTTGAAGGAGCTTTTATCTGTCCACACTACCTATTTACCTTGTGTGTGGGTGTATGTATGTTTGTATGTGTGACGGAGGAATTAGGAGTGCGTGTTTGGGCGGGTTTCAGGGCTAACATGCTAGTAAGCTGTGCCTGGCCGGCAGCCAGACACCAGCGTGATCCAAACGAACGTGAAGGAGAGGAATGCAGCTCTCCTCGCGGTCATTACCCCACTGTGTAACCCTGTTAGCTCGTCCAGATTACACACACTGATCCTCAGAGAAAGTGCGAGAGAGATGGGGGGAGATAGAGGGGGGAGAGGGAGGGAAGACAGACAGCAAACGGGTGAATGGGATCATTATTTGGGAGAGATGGAGGGAGGAAGGAGGGGTGACCACTGGTACTTGTGTGTGAACGCCGGCCAGTGGCGTTCCCTGTGTATATCAATGTGTTAATACTGAACTGACTGTGAGGCAGCCAAAGACTGTGGAAAAAAAGGGGGGTTTGAGGGGAGAGACGGGAAGCAAAGTGACAATTTAGAAGAACAGTTGAATTTAAAAAAAAAAAAAAAAAATGTGACTTTGGTTCAGCGATAATATGTGGCTGCATTGCTTTTCTTTTTCTTTTGTTTTTTTTCTTTTTTTTTGCAACAATGGTGACAGATGTCTGTTAAGTTAAATTGAGAAACAAGCAAAACTATATTCAAATGGTTGTTTATTGGTATGTTAGGGGGTCTAACACTTTGCCCTTTAGTCAGTGGTGATAGAAAAAAAGTTTCTTTTTATGTTTTATTTTAATAATTAAAAAATACACAGCATTTTTTTTAACAATTTCTTTGTGAACGATTGAGAGACCAGCCCAGTATAGTGCATGATTTCTTCCCGACCGAGGAAGAGGGCTCCACCACTCTCACTATTTAAGAGATGATTAAAAAAATATTAAATAATGGGGAGGGGGGGATGAAGATAATAAAAAAATAACTAAATGAAGTACTGTAAACTGAAAAGATAACATCAAACAAAAAAACTGTCATTATTTGCTGAGTATGGTAATTTGTCTCAATGGGAATGGTGTATACAGCAAGGCCTTATGTGATCTGTATCATAGTTAATAAATCAAATCTTGTAAAACTCCTGTGTCTTGTCTCTTTGTTTCAGTAATAATTGCTGATGTAATAAACAGAAGAACATCTTTTAAGGATTCGTCAACTTATAAATTTGACAAAAAAAACAAACTTTCAGTTGCTGCAGAGCTGATGAGCAGAATTTAAGTTCATTTAGAATAAATATCAATAGATGCAGACAGTGTTAAATATTTACATCAAGGGAAATCTCAAAATTGCTGCCAACTCTTTATAAAAGCAGTGATGACTTCCTCTGACGCAGCACACATTTCCTAAAGCAATTTGTAGTCAGAAAAGAGTGCAGGTAATTGGCAAGTACAAAACACCTCCGCACACTATCTAACATGCAGTGATAAACTTATTTTCAACGTTTCAGTGCTACACCTTTATCAGGCAAATCATTTGTTTCAAAATCAGAAGCCATCTTAAACAGGGAGTGGCTCTGACTCCACCACCAATGAACAACGTCCACATACCCTGTCCACCAGGGGGTCTACCCTGGCCTGTTCATTGGTGGAGGAGTCAGAGCCACTCCCTACTTAAGATGGCTTCTGACTTTCAAACAAACTATTTGCCTGATGAAGGTCTAACACAAGTTACACAGTGTTGTTTTGTACCTGTTGGATGAGCTGGTCCCTCTCCTACACACCTGCCGACTGTGCAAAGGGTTCACCTGGGTTTAAATTAAGGTAAACTGCAGGTAACATTTTGGCTCTGTGGCACCATAAAATGAAGAGACATGTACTTGCAACCCATGTATGCATATGTTTACTTTTTTTTGACTGCTTTTACCAAAAAGCAGTGTTTTTTGTTAACTTTTTCAAATTTTAAAGGCTTAAATTATCCAAATTCATCCAGTAATTCATTAAACGAAATCTAATGTATTTCTATTCTGTTAAATGAACTTTCAGCCCCTGAGTTTTGTCTACCACCTGCAAAGTTCAGATCCACCACTGAAGGAAAATTACATAAAAGCATTAGTGGTATAGATGTTAAAGTATTACATACCTGGCTTTTGGTGGAATTTGAGCGTGCAAACTAGTTGTACTTGCACAAAGGCAAGTTGTACAATTTTTTAACAAGTAAACTCATGTGAGCATGAGTAGTTAATAATCTAAAATTCTCGCTAAATCTCCTATTAAGGGACATTTTTCAGGTAAATTTTTCCTATTGAAGGACACCTGACAGCAATATGCAACAGAGAAAAGTGGTTGGGTGAGCAGAAGCGAAATGCAGCTTTTGTACATATTTACATAGACAGGCAGCACTGATGCACACATGCAAATACCAACAAATGTAGACTCAAGTCAGTAAAAACAATTTTCTAGTTGCAGGGCAGTTTGTGTAAAACTGTTCTCAGCGAATAGAAACGCTTGCAGTCACAGGAATAGGTTTTATGAATTCATTTCTTTCACATTGTGTTCTAAAAAGTTTAGTTTCACACAACACATGATAGTCGTCATAGCGCAGTTAGTTGTTCTGCTCTTTCTGCACTCTGCTGAGGGACGCTGAGACCACAGGGGGGACGGGACGAGGTCACAGCAGCCCACAGGACCCTCCTGGTTCTTCCGAGAGCGGCTAAACGCTGGTTCGGTCTGTGCCATTTCAGGGTGATGTAAGGACTCTAGTCCCTGCGAGGCCAGTGTGAAGGCCTCACTGCCATTTCATGGTGCCCTCATCTGACCTTTTCATTGAGTCAAACCAAAGGAAATCCATGCCCATGACCTTTGTGGTGCATCGCTCCCATTCTGGCACAAGAAGAAAAAGAACAGAGCAACTGATTGGGAATGAAAAGGGCAGGCCTGTGTGCACACAGGACACAGGACCCTTGAACTCTAACCTTTAAGCGGCATCATGAGGGAGAAGCCGGACTGGGATTTGATTGGAAGTCAAATATGGGGATCGTCAACATTGCTTGACAGGCCGGCGTGGGGAAGAAGCCGCTCGTGGTTGTCAGGAATGCCAGGATTAGTGAGCGTGAGGGGGGATTTGCAGAATTTATTACTGCTATCACTCCTACTGTGCTCATTAAGCCCTTTAACTAAACCACACTGATGTAATATGTAACAAAATGCTTCTCCACTGGCAGTTTCCCTGCTTTTCCTTGTGCATGCATGAAGGCACCACTAGGCGGCTGACTTGTCTCACACTACCTGTGAGAGAAGCTCTGCTGTCTCTGGGTAAAGGAGGCAAACACGGAGCATGGACCTAATTGATTGGGTCAAGATTTGGATGTCAGCGCTTTAATCCTGTGCTCACAGTGAGATGAATGCGAGAGACGAGCATCTGAAGAGTTTTCTCACTGATGTCTAGCTCCTCTTCCCCGCTCACAGTTTGAAGTTGGAAACAGGTTTGACTAAACTCCAGAGATTCTATAAAGAGGGAGGATGGGAGGGAGTGCTCAGCGAAGTAAGCCTTGGAATAAAGACAAAGAACTTAATTTGAAGTCATTGTTGCTCTGTATTAGAGACGTGATGCCTCCTCAGTGCAGAGGCATGGCCTGAAACTTCTGAGGTAGACGGAAAAAGAGGAGGAGGAGGAGGAGGAGGAAGGGGACATATATGGAGAAAAAGAGACTGGTCTTATGATGAGTCGAGGCACGTAGCTCCGCTCAACCGTGTCTTTCTGGGCTTCGAGCTCACAGCTGCGGCGGCGGGTATTGAATTCAGATGCGACCTGTCTCTCCGCTCCGGCCGCTACAGGTGGAAATGCTCTTATCAATACGGACTGTCCGAGCCTGACTGCGGCCCGATCCGTCTCATTGATGATTTTAGGTGCCCCTGCCCTCCCTCTCCTCCCCGAGGAGCCCAATTGATTAATGTCTGGGTCACAGTGGTATTTCCATATTGATACCTCGATTGATGACGGCGCTCCAGGACCAGGCCGTATCGACCAGCTGGAAAGTGATACGTTTCAAACTGTTTGGCGGATATATTTATGCATAATAGGAATAATGAGGCTTAGATACATGTGGTGGAAGTGATGTGCAAATATATTCTGCGAGTTAAATTTAGTAATGCTGGGTGTCCTGTGACAGAGGGAGGGGGGAAATCAATATTCCAACAATAACAACAGCCTGTTATACTCTCACTGCCACCACTACTAATGTAGACATCATTACTATTAATAACTGATGGAAATATAGTGAGGCTGCAGAATAACTGTGAGACCATAGTGATGTCCATATGTGCTCTGAAAAGATGTTTCGACAAACTAAACAATAAAAAAAATAACAGTTTGGATCAGTGTCTTTGAGTTCTGACGGTTTCTAATTGAATTATGTTCAACCAACACACTACTTTGAGTTTGAAAAATTAGCTTTTCCTCTACAATCAAAGTTATTTTTTAATCACCAGTCTTAACCTTCCAGGAATGTTAAGATAGAGAGAGACTCAAGGCAAACATAAATTAAGTAATCAAGTCAATTTCATTAAGTTACCTCAGCTTCAATTTAGCTTTAAATCAACTAACTCGGAAATTTTAGTTTAAATTACTCCTTATATCAAGCTGATGCAATTGTGGACAATATAATGTCTAACCAACTCATCGAAATCATGTTTGCAACTTGAAATGTTCATCTAAATCAGTTATCTTTTTCTATCTTGCAATCATGTATTTAAATAGTTGGTAGTAAGTAGCTGTCTGAAATTGTTTAGGCATGTTAAGATAGAGGAGGGGACTTGAAATCCTGAACTCAAGGTAAACAAATGCTAAGTAAACAAGTCAATTCTAATGAATTACCACAACCTGAATTTAGTTTTAAAGCAACTAGCACAGAAATTTGCATTTAAATTACACATAATATTAAGTTGATGCGATTATCAGCATTACTACGTCAGCCCAACTCATCAAAATTATGTTTGCAGCTTTAAATATTCATCTCAATCAGTAAATTAGATTTTTGTTTTTTAATCTTGCGACCATGTAATTCAGGTACCTTGAATTGCTTTTTACATTTTCACCTTTCCTTATAAGATAAAACTTTAGTCATCACCTGCAAGAGAAATAAGTGTCACAGCAGCACGATTGACCAAAGATAAAATTATAAGATACAAACTGATGACAAAAAACACAGCTGATATTAAGTCACCGTTATAAAGCTGCATATATACACAGTGTGCAGAAATTTAACATGGTGTATATGCTATATGAAATAAGGATTTGCAAAATGTTAAGGCTGCAGCCACTGCTTATTTTCATTGTCTATTAATTGTTGATCATTTTCTCAATGAAGCAATTTGTTGTTTGATTAATCAACTGTCAGAAAATGGTGAAAATGTTCAGCGTTTCCCAAAGCTCAAGATGACGTCCTCCAGTGTCTTGTTTTCTGCACAAGCCAAAGACATTTAGCCTACTGTCAGAGAGGAGGGAGGAAATCATAAAGTATTCACATGTGCGAAGCTGGAATCAGAGAATTTAGGCTTTTCTTCTTGAATAACTACTCAAACTGATGATCAAAATAGTTAGTGATTAATTTATCAATTAATCATTGCAGCTGTAGTTCCACTAAATATCTCATGTAGAAAGATTCTTCTGAAGCTGGAGGAACAATTTGGGGTTTCCTAGAAGGATTTGATTATACATGTTTGCAACTTAATGACTTTTGCATGCCTTGGCAGTATCACAGCAGAAATGACCACAATGTAGTTTTCAGCATCACAAAAAGCCATATGATAAAGCCTTTCAAAAAAAGAGAGAAAAAGCCCATTTTGTATAAATGTATACAAATACAAGGTCATAAATAGGTTGCATGTCACTCAGCAGTATTTGTCAGCTGCACATCAAGGCAGCACAAAATAGATCTGACAATCACTAGTTTGATAAATTAGATTTTAAAGCAAGATGAAACAGCTAACAGAGCTTCAAATAAGCCAAATCATCTGTGCCCAACTCACAGGTGCATCTATAAGAGAGAGAAACCACAGAATTATTTAGAGGGAACTGGAGAACACAGAAACTTACACTTTAAAGGAGGAGCAGCTGTCATAAGGATTTCATATGATGGGCAGACTGTAGTTTAAAGGGATTTAGTAAGTGCTGCTGATTAGCACTGAATTTGATTTGGCTTTTAAAAAAATTTTTATAGACATGTTTGCCATAGTGATTTTGATATTACTCAGTATTTTCATGATGTGATTCCTTGGTTTTGTCAGCCCCTTGCTGCTGTGTGATCAGATTTCTATGATATTTCCACAGTATCCTTGTAAAACTTGCTAGTTTTTCTTCATTGGGTCAAGTGCACACACTGCATAATGCAGAACAACTCCGCAGAGAGCTCAGAGTTGTGAACCCAATTTTGCAGACACCCTAATTTAAAGGACAGGCAGACAACAACATGATTCTGTGGGACTTGTTCTGCTTGTTGTGGAGATTACTTTGGAGGCAGAGGGCATTGTGTGGAGATGATAGTCAGCGAGGAAAAAAAAAATAAGGCATTGAGCAGAACTGATCCCACTTTACAATTTTAGGGTCACTGGTCGAAATGGGAACTCGGCCTTCAGGTACTTGTGACAAGGATCAAGGGCCCCAATGTATATCTGCTGATTACATCTCCTGAAGTGGAAAAAATGCAAATAATAAATGTATGAGCAACGTGCTTGTTTTTTTGCTTGATTAATTATGCCGTTTAATTCCAGATCCACCACGCTGCTCCACCGTATAATTTCCCAGTGGTCTTGGCTGTTTCTTCTCTCACATGCGCTCTCTCCTTTTTTTCCTCATTGCAAAATGAATCATGGATCCAACCGTCTGTACCCGGGGGAGAGCGGCGAGCTGGCGAATGGGCTGACCAATCATGAGCATCAGAGGCAGACACACAGACGGAGGGAGCCTTTTGTTGTGCGCTGCACTCATCAAGTTAGAAGACAACTACCGATTTGGCCTGAAGAAAATTAAAAGACGGGAGCGTAAGGAGACAAAATAACCGACTTCATCTGTGTTTGTCGATCTGTTTTCCCCCTCTCCTGTTACATTAAATCTCCCCTTCGCTCCTCTGTGCTCTCCAGCTCATCCAATCAGACCGGCCAGTATGTGTTTATCTGAGTGGGTGGCAGAGTTTCAGCGCCATTCATAATGTCAACTGGGATCCTGACTGCTCTTCTATTCCCAGGCTGGCCAACCCTCTCTCAGCCTCCTGACAGTTCCAGGTTAGCCCTCTTTCCTCTCTCCCCTGGCCCTCCTCTTCTCTTCCCTCCAGCTTTCCTCTCCAGCTCTCCCAGGGGCCCCACTGAGAATACTGCTCAAATCCAGGCCTCTGAGCCCCAAAGCCGGTCCTAATCCTCTGCATCGATCGTCCTGAGAATTTCCTCCCCAGCACAGCAGGCCCCGCTCCCCGCCGCTCACACTCCTCGACCCTGAGCAGCCAGCACTTCTCAGTAAGAGAGACATAGAAAATAGGGCCAGGTGCATTACCTGCCTTCTCAACAGAGGGGTCTTGTTGACGTGATGTGTATTATTAGGTGGGTATGGCAGGCGCTGTGTTGCTCCTGAGAGCACTGGTGTTGCAGCCTCTCCAAATTCAGTTAGACGTGCCTGTGATCAGCTGAATGAACGCTCAATAATTCAAACTGAGCTGTCTATATAGCCTTTTATAACTGAGGTTGCAGTTTGAAAACAGATTTTTATCTGTTTGTCACTGTATTTCTCTACAACAGTGATTTCTTACCAGTGAAACTTGTATGCCAGGAGGCACTTCTGTAGAGATGCAGTTGGAAAGATTGCAGAGTGTATATAATTGGAAAAACAAGCAAACAGGTGAGTCTATGCATTTAAGAAAAACCCATGGACAAGTGATTAAAATAGCCTAAGGATAAATGGTTTAATAACTAGGAGATAAATTATTAGATCAGACGGAAGCATGGTGGTGAAGTTGTTAGCACTGTCACTTCGCAGCAAGAAGGTTCTCTGGGTTTCCTTTCCAGTCCAAAGGCTTGTATCGTAGTGATTTTAAATTTGCCCTAAGTCTGAGCTTTCATGGTTGTCTGTCTCTTTATGTTGGGTATATTTAGGCTAAGATGACGCTCCATTGTTGACGGACACCACAAACACGTATTTAGTCATGTTGCATTACTTTCTAGTCTTCATATTCCACAGCATGTGTGCACTATAACAACAAATCAAAGGATACAAAACTCGTGTGCACTCTCCGATGCTGAAATTTGCGTCACTCACAGACATGGAAACTTTAACACCAGCCGTAGGCTTGTAATGCACTGGCTGCTTGTTGAAAGTGTATCCTGCCTCTTGCCCAGTGAAAAGGGTAGGCTAGTGCTACAGTACGTGAGGTAAGTAAGTGAACAGTAAGTGAACTTCTTGATTAGGGGTTGTCCTCCTCGGACGTCTGCATACCCACCAATTTGTTGTTGTGGTGCACAGAATCCCTCGATTATACTACCTCGCAGACATGCACACGAAAATCTGCAGACACCATGGCTGCATTGTTGTTATTATACTGCTGTCTAGTCTGCTTGGAGTCCACTGGGAGGAAGGAATCTATTCCATACATGCACAGTAGATGTACACTACTGCTGAACATGCTGCCCTTGTTGGTATAGTTGACTCAAATTTTGGAAGGGTTTGCATGAACTTCTGCTGACTTGAAATTTCCATCGCTCTAACTATAACGGACACTCACATGTTTGTAGAAATGGCCAGTATAATACTGGCTGAACACATATACCAAGTTGTATGTAAAGACCACATTCTCCAAGTGAATTCCAAGTAGACTAGAAAGTAGTATAGAACAATGCTTTTGTGGTGTCCACAGCTGCAAGTAGTACAGTTGAGGTTTAATAAGGACAGCTACATGGATGTGGCATCTGCTGATTTGCTGCTGTCCGTGTACGTGTTTAGGGGGTGGTCTAATCCTGGCCATAGGCTCCAGCCCTCCTCAACCATGGGCAGGATAAAGCAGGTAACTAACGGAAAAGTAGCCCGTCCAGCTTCTCTCACCACACATTTTGATATAAACACGAACTTGACCAAAGCAATCTAAACACAGTTAATTTAAATGTAGAAATTTGACTCGAAAAATATCTACTATCTGCTCATATATTGCAAAGTATTAACTGCTAATGATTTGTGGTCATGGTTCATGTGGGGGTCGCATCAGACAAAAAGGCTGGGAACCACTGCACTCATGTGTAACACCAACTGAGTGTGCAATGGTCAATTCATTACTGGAAACAGCTACTTTTTAAAACCCCTGAAACGGAGATCTCCTGTTGTGAGGATAGGCTGTACTTGCTTCCATCATGCTGATGAAGATGGAGTAATGGAAGGTGGTGTATGCTATACAACTCTGCTGGAAGATGAGAAAGCATCATTACTAGAGTCCTCCAGGGAAAGCTCCCAACCAACAGTCTATCCCGCGCAACATACTTGTTCATAATTTATTTACGCGGCAAGCTTCCCCTGGACTCTGCTGTGTGTCTTTTACTGCAAGTGTGGAGGTTTTCGAGAGGTATTTTCCTCTATTTCTGTCTGCTTGTGAACAAGACCAGCAAGGCTATGTATACAGTGAAATAGTAGATGATTAAACCTCATACTTTATTAACACGTTTTCTGTGCGGTTGGCATGCCGACTTCATCCCAATCATGAATGAGAGAGGGGAAAATCTGGAACATTTGGACCCATCAAAATGCAGCTCTGTGGGCCAGTTAGAGAATCTCTGTCTATACTGGCATTTAAGAGCCAGTACAGATGGTAATGTATCAATACTCTTTTAAACAGGGCTTCGAGCCACATTTGTAAATCAGCCCCAGAGATATATTTGGCTGTTTGCGATCTTTCTTGGGTAAATAAAGTTGGTCGAATTGTGTTTCATGCATCAACACAATATACTGCAGATGCATCTTTTATTTGCGTTCGGATTTTATTGATTGGGATTAATTTGCGTCTTACCGTTGCCCTCTTCAACCTCTCTTTATTTATCATTCATTGTTTTCTTTTCTACCTGAGTTGACCCCACACCCTTCACCTACGTAGACACACACTGTGTTTTTGCAGCCCTTCCCTCCTATCTCCTCACTCCCTGCCCTCTATACTTCAGTGCGCCGCTCTTTCCTCTCCTAGTTTTCCTTCTCTTGCCCTTTCCTCGCGCCTGCTTCCTTCCTTCCCTCACTCTTTCTCCCCATTTTACCCTTGCTCTGCCTGCTCTCCTCTCTTGTCCGCTCCCTCCCTGCCCTCCTTCTCTGCACTCCCCCTTCTTTCTCTTTATTAATTTATTGGGTTGTTATTCTCCTTGCCTGACTCTGCTAATGAAGGCAGGATGCAGATGAGGGCGGAGGTCATCTCCGTAGCGATCGACCCCACCGCCCCGCAGCATGGCACTCTGACTGGCACAGGTCAGTGGCAGCTGTCAATCAAAACACACACGTGCACGCATACATTTCACGTGCACACATGCGCTCACACATACACTATCGCTGAAATGTATTCACAGATAAAGCTAACAGCTATGTTGTACGACAGTTGACCATTTATAATTAGCCCTACAAACTCTGAGGCTTTGAGCAGATAATTTGACACTATTAGAACGGTGGTTGCCAAGCTTTTTGGTTTATGACCCATTAAAATGAAGGAATGTCCTCATCATAGGTCAGAGGTTTTTGTGCTTTCAAACTGTTGCATTTTAAAAATCCTTACAGGCAAATAAAACTGTCAAATTTGAAATGAGAAGAAGTAGGATTAGAGAAATTTTGAGAAGAAAAATTCACTCCAATATGGATGGAACCCATTGCACTGACATAATCAACAGTGGCGTAGTTTTTTGGCTTTCTACTCAGGTGTTTGCAATCATTCTGCATCAACAAATGGAGAATAAAGTGTTCTGTGGATTTTACCCTGAAGAAGGCAGTTTGTACTGCTACAAGTGGGTTGCAACCCAGCTTTATTATAACATGTACAGGATACAGCATAAGTGAGTACACTTCTGTTTAATGTGATTTAAATGCTAACTGTGTCAAAATTAAATCACCTCTCCGTAAGTGCATTATTTCTAAATTGACAAGTAGTTTTTCCTCTTATAACCAATCAAAATCAAATACTTTAGAAAGATGACACTGAAAATATTGGCCCCAAAGTAGAAAAATAAGATCTGATCCACCTTAATTAAATTTGCAGTGTTACAGCAGCAGATAAAATAGTGCGGACACAAAGGAAACATCAGCAAAAAAATGAAAGTAAACAAGAAGTAGACATCAACATATATATGAAAGGGAGAAGGGGAAGGAAAAGGGGAAAAAAGCATCCTGCAAGAATGTATAATACATTTTTTTGAACACACAAAGTGAAATTATTGTACTATAATCTTGTAACCGAAATAAAACCATTCATTCATTTATACATATGTAACATATATAAATCAATGCAACAAAATTGAATATACCTACGATTACTGACACTGATAAGTTAGAAACCCTGTGATGAAAAAAATTGGACACCAGTGATGTCCAATTACCCTAAATGCATGAACATGGTTTTAAAATTACCTTTGAACACCAGAACTTTGTCGGTTTAATACCTATAGACTTTGTGTATCATCATGTCTGCATCATGGCCCCACATGGAAAATAAAGACAGAAGAACTAAAAGAAGAAGAAGATGGAAAAGGATACAAAAACATCTGTGACCAGCTACAAACCTCTTGAGAAACAGTTGAAGCTGTAATCGAGAGCTGTAGAATGAGGCATAGTACCACTAATAAAAAAGTTGCAGTTGCCATCCTCCTAAAATGACACAATGGACAGTGCTGTACTTGCACAGCACACCTGTAGCTCAGATATGAGGGGCAATTGCTTTAAACTTGCCATGGGGGTTATAATTGGAAATCAAGAGTTTCTGTGACCGCTCAGACAATGAAAACAACGGTGCAAAACATCGGGCTCTACGGACGGAATCCAAAAAACACAGAACCACAGTGAATGTGTAGTCCTGACAGTGACGCAAGTGGGAGTGTGATGATATGTGGCTGCATGAGTGCGAAAGGTGTTGTGGAAATGACATTTCTAGATGGCACCAAGAGTCTCTGTGGACATACTAAAACACTCGCTGACAAGATGAGTCCCAGTCTGCAGAAGCTTGGCAGAAGAGGAATATTCCAGCATGACTGGAATCTAAGCACACTGCCAAAATCACGAGTTTCTAAAGAAAAAAAGAAGGAGAAAAGAAGTAAAAAAATATAGCTAGAGGAGAGCAGAGGAATGCACTCACTTTTGTTGTCCTATATAAACATTATCTATGCTTTTAGAATTTCATTATTAAATAGCCATTTGAATAAAAACTTACAAACTTTTTGGCAGAATAGTGCCTTGGATTTTTTTTAATTATTGCCTGTTGGCATAAATAAGGTAGACAACTGGACAATGTGCTGTAAAAAACGTGGAGGTTAACAGCATATTAAAAATACTTCTCAACACCACAAGAACTCAAAACTTTGCCCCAAAAGTGTCTTAAACATTATACTCTAGTTGGTTGATCCACGTTTGATCCAAACTATCTACAACAACTGCGGAATCATTGTGCAGCGATTCGTGGTGACCAGAGGATGAATATTAACGTTGGTCTTCCTTTGAATTTTCCTTAAGTTCCACCACAAGATTAATAGCTTTTAATGGATTATCTTAAGAGTTAATGGATTAATTGCCATTGTATTTGATTCATGTTTCAATCGGGATAAAATGCAATCACCTTGGTAATCTCCTGACTTTCAGCAAAATTTCAATTTGTCCAATTATTTTGGGTCTGACAGGATACCTATAATACTACTGATATACCAGTTTACTTCAACTGTACTTTCTCTTTGGTGCTAATTTATACATGAGAGCATACTAGCAAATGAAAAGTGATGCATAATTGCTGACCTTGGTAAACCTGTTAGAACCTATGTCAAAAAAATTGCCATTTTGAGCATGTTAGCATTTTCCATTAGCATTTAGCTAAAAGCATCACTGTGCAGACTCTTTTATATCTTATTGTAACACTTGAAAGGGTTCTGACTTCTAAAGAGGAAAACTACTCCGTCATAGAACATCGAATGCGTCCAGAAGGTATCTTCCAACGTATACACATGCACAAATAAACTCACAGTCATTTATTTAGCACATTAGCACGTAGCCCACTGTACATTTGCATGTCTGCAGGTCGAAATGTTAGACCTGTGTTAAATTGTCTAATCCCTGCCCTGTTCATGGGCCTCGACATGGCGGAGACCTTTGGACTGTTTCTCGATGCATCCCATATCTCAGCACTTGTAGCATTTACAACCCCTGCTCTTCATCACAGCATGTCAAGAGATTTTGTGTGTGCGTGGGTATGTGTGTTTTGTAGGTGCAGTCTGCATTCAGACATCTTGTATGCATGTCGATCTTGTTCATTGTTATTGTTGTGGGTTTATTTAGTGAGCTCAGCCTTGTTCTTGTGTGTGCTCACCTGTGTCTGTGTGTCTGTGAATGTGCATGAGCGCACAGCAAACACGCGCACAACCACAAACACACATACACACATCTCTATTAGCAGTATAGTAGTGTTAACAGTGTTATGCCATGCGTGAACCTCCCCACCTTTCCCTCATATCTATGCAAAGCTGGGGTCCTGTCAATCAGTCACCTTGGTGACACAGAGCCCCACCTCCCCAATTAGAGCTGACAGGGCAGGATTAGGAGGGGGGCGGGCCCCCGCCGACCTGCCTACGTGTCAATCACGCGCCGGGCATCCGCACGCCTGTTTACTGTCAGATCCCATCTCCGTCTGTCAGACTGCACGGCAACCGTCGCCCAGGGAGGAGAGGAGGAGGGTGGTGGGAGACAGAGAGGGGGGAGGAGGAGATCTGATCGGAATTAACTATGCTTCTCCCCACAGACCGGCCGTGCTTTTAATTCATGAAAGGGATGAGAGGAAAGTGGGAAGAGAGAGGGAGTGATAGAGGGAGGAGAGCGTTTAAAACCCAGAGCAGGGCCTTCTTTAGAAGTTTTCAGAGTGATGTTTCTTCTCTCCCTGACAATCACTTTTCTTCTCTCGCTAACTCGCTAACTCTCTCTCCTGTCTTTCGCTCTCAGACTTCTTTCGAAAGGTGCGCTACCTTGCTGCCGTTTCCACAGCCTCCCTCGCTCTTGAAGTTGTTGTTTGACCCTGATTTTTTTTTAAGTCGCACAAATATGTATTTGTATTTTTTGAGTTGGAGAGTTAAGGTCAATTTATTTAGTTCTGCACATGCTCATGCAAATTTGTGTCTCTGTTTCAGTACGTGTCTGGGGGTCAGGGTCCTGCCTACACACCTACAGTATGTGAATACATAATGCAGCTCTGCTCCCCAGACTGTGCACTCTAAAGCAGTGTCATGTGTGCAGAGTTCACACAATGCTAATAGGTGTGTGTTTGTGTGTATCCCCGGCTCTGTGGTTGCTGGGCTGTGTGCATTTCTTCTTTTTCAGGGTCTCTGGTGGTGGCCTAACTTTGACCTTGGTGCCCCCACTCTAATCCTTGAGCAAATGAGGGTTGTGTGGGGCTGAAGGGGGTGTTTGGGGGCCTGCGCCAAGCCACAGTTTTAGGATTAGAGGACCAGAGTGAAGGTCTTGGGGGTTATGAGGGGTGAAGAAGAGGGAAACAATGGATTGTACTGGAGGAAAAGGAGGGATATATTCAGAATTGTGCTGGTCACCAGTGGTCTCATTACTCCAGCAAAAGACGTTATGCTATTTGGTGCCTTGTGTTTGTTTATTAGGTAGCAGGTTCAAAATGTGCAAATATTAATGACATTAGTAGAAAGTTATGTAAGAGTCCAAAGTAGATTTTACTGTTTTTGGTGCACTTTTCACCTACAGTGATGAAGCAAAAAAAAAAAAACATAGATTCCTTGGTTTACTTGGTTTTGCATATTTTCACCTGAATGGAACTTCTCCTACACAGTGGATTATGCTAAAACTATGCTGTATATCATATTTACCTTATTGCCAAACTGTCGCTAAATTCTTGTGGCCTTTGTGAACTGCTGTAAACACGCATCATAGAATTGCAGCCACATTTAGATAAACGTGTAATTATATAACATCTCATCTCTAAGCAATCCTGCAAAAATGGTGTCACAGGAAGTTTTACTTTTAATTGACCATAACTCACCAAGCTGGGCATAATTCATCCTAGTACAAAGCTTTAAGATTATTTAGAAAATATACAGTATTTAGGTAATCTCCACAGATGCTGCATATCTTATCAGAATGTTGTTTTTTGTTGCGATACAGCTGTAAACATCTTAGCATTTTCTATTATTAAAATGAAATATTTGAAGCATTAATTGTGCAGCCGTGGCGGTCGTTCGGCTCCCTGCATATCTAGTTCATTTCACGCTTCCGCACTATCTATCACATTTATCCTTTGCATTGTGTGCATACAATTGTCTGGATGAATTAATAAACGTCAGTTTTGTTTTTTTTTTTAACAAACTGTATGTCAGCTTTCATCCAATATGCCGTTGACAGGTGTACATGTAGCACGTCATTTCTGCTGATACCTGTATGTTCACAGTATTTGCTGGTACCAGGCATATGTGGGTGGAACATGTTTGTGTGTGTGTGTGTGTCTTGTGTGTGTGTTTGCATTTGAGATGCGTTGCGGGGTTGTGTCTGAGACGCAGCTCAGGTGTCTGTTGGTGTCTGTTGAACGACCTCGCTGCAGGGAACAGGCTATCAGGCTGAGAGGGAGGCTATCATGTTAATTACTTTACACACACCCTGCCAGCCAAGCGTGCAACACAACCGCTGAGCTCACACACACACACACACGCACACAAACACACTCACACACGCACCTGAGCGCGTGCGCACGCACACACTTATGCGCACGAAATCATCCGTCTTTCTTTCATTTTGTCGTTTTTCTGTCTTCCCACTCTCGCTGTTTGAAGGCCTTGGACATCAATTCCCTTTTGCTTTCAAGAAAGATTGTTTTATATTCTAATCAATTCAACTCCGTCCTGTGAAATTAATTGACATTCATTCAATGATTTTAAATTCCTCCGAGGCTGTTCTTTTGTTTCAGCCTGTCAGTGAGCTGCAAGTGAGATCGAGCTAAATGTTTTGTCATCTCACACTCCAGGGTAAGCCGCTCCAAAGCGCGAGCCTGAGGTCAGCTTAACCTCCTCGCAGTCTCCATTCTCGTCGTCTTTTTGGCTCGTGAAAAGGGAGAAAGAGAGGAAGGGGGTGTGGGACGATACAGATTCATGATCAGAAACTTGGGTGAAGCTCATTCTTCTGTGGCAGCCTTCATATGTCTCCTCGGGACCTTTTTTTTTTTTTTTGTCGGAATCATGTCAGGGCTTTGAAAGGAGGAGTCCGGCGCTCTCAGGCCGGGGAAACAGAGGAGTGGTATTGGCTGGGGCAGGCTGATGCCTTTAGTTAAATGATGCTGGCACGCAGAGGGATTGCTTTGGGAAGTTGTCATCCATCATGATTTTAGAATGACTCAAAGCAGCACTGTGCTTTTGGGGTTATGGTCTGGGATCCATGATGGATGTGAAGTGGATGTGTGTGATGGAGGGAGGACTGAGAAAGAGACTGTGTGTATTTGTTTGCTAAAAATAAGTAACAATTGAGAGTTAAGACTGTTCCTCAGGAGGAGTTGGTTTAATTTTCCCTCTGATCTTTTTTGTTTTGTTTTGTTTTGTTTTGTTTTTATTAAGGAAGCTAATGGGAGGGTCCAATGATTAAAGTCAGATAATTACAATCAGTGTAACATTTTGTGAATCCTGTCATGTGGTAAAATGTCTATACTAATTTATCTTTAAAGCACCTCGGATTCCTCTTATGTCTTTACCTCATTCGCGCCTGGATGCACCCCTGTGTACATTATCGTATTTCTTTAAGCTGAAGCATTTTGTCTGTCTTTGCCTTCCGTCTTCCAGGTCCAACTCTTACCTAAGTTAATTAGCGTGATCCCTATATTCAGGAGAGATCATGGAGAAGGTCCTGCCAATTGATGTCCAATTAGCAAAGGCTCGCAGAGAAGACGGAGGGGGGATGACTGCTGCAGACATTTTAGAGAACAAGAGGTTGGGGTGGGGTCTCAGGGTTGAAGGTAGAGATTTAGAGGAGAAGATGGAAAAAGGGAAGGAAAAGGAGGAGAATTCATGAAAGAGAGACAAAAAAGATGGCGAGAAGAAAGCGGTTGAGATCTGTAAGTGGGTGGAGGTGAGGAGGGAGCATCAGGGTCTGAGGAGGTGGGGTGTAGATGTTAGATGCTCAATCAAGCTGTGTGAGGACAGTGTAATTAATCCATTGAAGATGTCTGATTGCAGATGACTTTGGGAATACCAGAGTGGTGGCTGGGCCTGAAGGAAAGAGTGGGGGGGAGGAACAAGATGGATGCAGGGATGCGGGGAGTGGAAAAGCGGAAGGGCAAACAGAGGGAGAGAGGGAGATTAATTGAGACTTGGGAGATACAGTACCTTTTAAATGAGAAGGATGAGTTTCAGTGACAATGTAGAAACAGAACGGGAAAAAATAAAAAAAATTGATCACATCAGGGTTAGGTCTAACCATCACTCACTGCACTGTAGGGATAAAGACCCTCCACCAGAAGTCACATGTATGTAAAGAAAGAAACATGAGACTTCAAACTCATCCCTCAGTTTCTCACTGCTAGAACACTTTCCAAAGAGACAAATGGTTGTCTATTCTGTTCTAATGCTAATATGCTTTTAAGGCACTATCAGCTGGCAGAGGTTTGCTTTTATTTAATGGACTATTAATTTGTTTGAATGCATTTTGTATTTGTGGCTACAGTACAAAGTTGGCTTCGCTGAGGCTCGACTCCTGAACGCCATGTGATTTACTTACCCGCAGTTATTTGGAGGCTAATCCTTTATAATCTAATTAAATTTGATAAAGATGAGTAATCATCAGAGTATTATGGCCAGTGCTCATCCTACTGATATGGTGATTTTGCTCTGTTGTGATCGAATGCTTTCATTGAGGGGTTTTTGGCATTATCGTCGGAGGATGTTTAAAGCTGCATTCACTTCGGTGCAGTGTGGGGGGTGATAGTAAAGCAAATGTTGGTCGTTTTCAGGAAGACAAAAACAGTAAACGGCTGGATTTTCACAAGGCGTCAACTCAAAAATGCTGACAAAAGTTGGATCCTCGAAATGTTTGACTTCTTTCATGGCAGAGAAGGCGGACTGGAACTTGACAAGTCAAAAAAGCACTTTTCCTCTCTTGACAGTTCATTTCAAATGGGTGCACTCACCTGTACAAACAGTGTAGTCTGTAAGTAGTAGGGCGGTGAAAGGCTTTTTGTTTCTGTTTGGGCTCTGTGCAGCATCTATTTCCATTCTGATGTTGCATCTTTTTATCCTGTACTTGTACTGTAAAGCGCCACGTGATGTCTGCTCTGGAAAAGTGCTCCATTAAACTTACTTGATTTAGCAAATTGAATTTTAAGTGAAACAATTAATGTCTGATTATAGCTGCTTTCAGCTTTAATGTAAGTGTTTACTTTCATATTAAATGAAGTGTATAACAGTGGTGCCGCTTTTGTACATAGTGTTGTTGCTTATTGGACTGCAAGTTAAAGAACTCCTCCAAACACATTTTGAAAAAATGTAAAAGTAGTTGAATTAACTTGTCATCCTTCTACCTAAGTGAGAAATCTATGCATCAATTTGCAAATATAATCCAGTGCTCAGTGTATGTGAACTGTAGGTCGGATTTGTCCACGCCATACTTGCATAAGTTGGATTCTCGATCATGATATGCCTGCCAACAAGCCTTGTTGCCACAAATTGGTCTTGTATGTGAAGTACTAAGATTTAAGGTGAGCTTCAAAAAGATTTCAGCACAAACAATGTAATCACTGTGCAAAAGTTTCTGAGGAATGCTTTCACGATCAATGCCATGAATATATTTCTTATTGATCATTCATTCGTAAAGTGCCGCAAACAGAAAAAATGTAACTCTGCTCAATATTTGATGAGACCACTCTTTATCTGTAAAACATCATGAATGCTGCTAAGCCCTTTTCAGACACGTCCTCCTGTCCATTAACGCGACGGGAACTGAACATGTCGGTTTCATGTCTGATTGAGCACCCTGAACACTTTTCTGCTGAAGTCACAACAGCAATCTTAATAAATCGGCTCCAGTGAGATTTTGAAAATGACTTTCAACACAGCACAAGTCTGAACTGCATGCAGTTGCCTTGATAGATGGCCACAACTGTACTTTGAGTTATGCAAAGTGATGTAGGGAATGCCTTCTCCATATTTTAGCATCAATATTGGTCTATAAACATCACAGAGACATCACAGTTTGCTTGTCACAATCAGAAAACACGTTTATCGTTCACTTTGCTCTACAATTTCAGATCTATCACAAACCATAATTTTCATAAAAAGAAAACTTAACTGCAATAAAAGCATATACTTAGGGCTCAGATTCATGGTACTCACCAGTAATGAAGATAATCCAGGGTTGATTGCTGTATCTGACAAACAGCAGGAACTGATGTTCAGTCTGTTGCTGTTTGTAGGAGTCTTTCCTCTGACTATAAAATACACGCAGCAGCAACAGGATCCATTTAAACGTTTATTGGTTCCTCCAAAGTAGGAGACTTGAGTGCATTTCTGCACATTAAACAACAGTACCAGTAACTTCATGAATTACTTATAAATTATCCCTAAAATGACCCGGGTCAGGATCTAACAGCGAGTCACACTGTGTAGTTTTCTTTACTTCAGAAAGGTGAGCTGCTATACACAGTTTATAGGTATAGTTAAATCATTTATTACATAGTTTCAGTCCTCAGGTTGAGTCCTGAGGTCCACCACTGTCAGGATATTCTTATTTTACTGTTAGTAAAGTAGTAGTTAGATCATCATTAGACATGGACAGAGTTTTCATAAATGGACTAGGTCAGACTGGTAAACTAGCTTTAGCTGTTTAGCTTTAGTCTTTGATTCATTAGTACGTTATTATGTATTATACATCACCCGATTTGTTGTCCAGTCTTTAGTTAATGGGAAATATCACATGCTCTTCTGTGTCACTATGGTGAGTACATCTGAATGAAGCTGTTAATGTAAAAGTGACATTTATCTAAATGACAGAATGTTGTTACTGTAAAAGGCTGATGATGCAGCGATGCTATGTATTCCGTGTCCGATAAGGCCTCTTGGTAGACGATAGACACAGTTTTCAAGATCCCTGAAGAACTTTCCACCATTATTCTGCAAGGTCCTCTTGGTTGTTGTCTATTTACTTGTGTTATCTCTGTGTGACCATGCCACCTGTTACAAGACTCCTTTTTCTTCTTGTACCTGGAGAAAGCTCTGTGTGACTCTGCTTGTCTCTGTGAGGATGTTGTCTCGGCTCCGTAATGATTTTAGTGCCTCCTTGAAAGTACTGTGATTGACAAGAATCTGAGTATCTCCCTAAACCTCTCGCTGTCTATCATCCTGCACAGTGAAGGTCAAACATCTGAAAGAAATGTTAGAAAGACACATTTATTAGCAGGAAACTTTAAAATATGTGTAACTAAAAACATCATCTTCAGTAATTGGTGTCCAACCTCTTGCAGTTAATGACCGTCTAAGTCGACAGCCTACAGACTCAGCACAAACATTTGATATAATCACTGATGAGGCTCTTCTACCTGAACTAGATCCGTTTTCATTTAGATTTTGTTTCAGGGGGATTTTTGTATTGACTTGATCATTTGGAAAGATTGACTTGATCAATCAAGATTCTTCCCTAAAAATTCTATTGGTTGGTTTTGCTGCTTGGTTTTAATTGTATAAATATGTCAAGATTTGTAGGTTGTTCATCAAATATAAATACCCTCCAACACCCTTAAAGCTAATAGCTGAAGGTCAGCGCTAGAACCTCATTTAAAAGCACATAACTTAAACAAGGTTATCACTGACTTATTACTTATTGAGTGCATTTGTCCACTTGCTGTCATCTTCCTCTAAAGAAAAAGTAGTGAATGAACATCTTTTTTTTTTTTTTTTGTCCGCACCATTGTACTTTCTGAGACAAGATGGAATTTTATGTTTTGGTTTGGCTGTGCTCCTCCATTTTCCTACTTGTATTCATTTACAGCAGAAATGACATTTAATAATTAATGCAAAACTGCAACCTTTAATACATTCAATGAATAATTGAAAATGAACATGATACTATTTAGCGGATTGCTTTTTATGTATCTGCATGCGTGGAATAGCCAAGGTTTATTAGGATCGCCATGGCAACAAAGAGGGAGTTTGCCTTTGCACTTAACTGCAACGCTGACCTGTGTGACAGAACTTACACTTCCGTGACTCGGTGACGTTGTCGTGGATTTAATTTAGGTTTCTAGTTCAGATAAACCCTGACAATTATTCTATGAAACATGTTAATGGAATAATCAGAGGATGAATTGTGAAACAGTGCAGTTGTGTTACAGGAGTTTGTGTTTGATTCAGCAAAGAAACTGTCCATAAAACGCTTGTTTGTGCATGCATGAATATGAATCAGTGTTTTATACATAATTGATGGATAAATCTGCAATGTTACTTTCAAAAACCCGCTAATTTTCAACTGCACACACACACACACACGCACACCTGCCAACACCATGATACAGTTTGCGACTTCATGACTCACTTCTGGCCCTCGTGGCTCGAGCCGACGGGCTTTTCCAGTGGTGAGTCGCATAATTTCAAGGGAAAAGCTGGGGCCACTCAAGGTCCTCAATAAAAAGAGAAAAGGTGAAGAAAAAGGGGACAAAATATAAATTAGTGGAGAGAAAGATCAACAGGAAGATGACAGTGTGAGATAGAGTGATAGGGAGATACGAGAAGACTGCAGAGAAAATTGTCCAGAGTGGAGAAAAACAGTGACAGGCAGTGGCAGAGTGGGGGGAGAAATGTAACAGACAGACTCCAGGAGAGCGAAGGAGAGAGAGACAGGCAGAGACAGACAGAGGGAGAGATAGACAGTGACAGAGGAAGAGATAGACGAGCTGTGTGAGGATGCAGAGAGTGTCCCCCTCTCTCGGCTGCTGCCAGAGGCAAACAGACAGCCTCTCTGCTGGTGGAATGCTAATGCAACAAGCTGCTCCTCTCTTGTCTTCCCGCCCTTCTTTACCTTTCTTCTTCTTTAACTCTCCTCTGTGCAGAAAGTTTAGAGACTATAGACACAAGCATAGACTTTGATAATGGAGACCTCGACTCTTTCATACCATTTGCACTTTGCAGATCACATGTTGGCTCCACAAATGGACCGCGGGGAGCACGTTCTCATCGGAAAGAGGCGGTTTATGTATGTGGATGCGACCGCGCGTTGAGGAGAATGGTAGATTAGTTATTATTTGACCTCTCTCTTGCTCCTCGCCACCTCTAAGTCCTACGCTGACATCATGTTTGTCTGCAGCTCAGTAGCCATGGCTACTGCAGCGTCAGTGGGGGGTCGCCATGTCAGGGGCCGATCGGGGGTCAGTCAGTCTAACCTCGCTCTGTCTGCATCGCGGTCGGTTGACCTCTGACCTCCAGCTCTGGGCCTCGGCCCGACCCAGAGACACAAAGCAGTTGTTCGGGGGACAATAAATGTCTCCTTGCAGGTTGTTCCTCCATCACTTAAGACGCTCACATCATCTCAGACAGAGAAATGCCCGCAAGTAAAGACGACGGTTATTTTTCCTCCTGAACTCCCCCACATTTTCCTGCTGCGGTGACAGTCATCACTCCTCAACTTCAGG
The DNA here is from genome assembly GCF_022539595.1 of Amphiprion ocellaris. Classification (NCBI taxonomy): domain Eukaryota; kingdom Metazoa; phylum Chordata; class Actinopteri; family Pomacentridae; genus Amphiprion; species Amphiprion ocellaris. Next base: position 5,393,762 of record NC_072772.1, read on the forward strand.
CAGGACATAACCTTGAGTGGAGCAAGCCGGTTTAGTGTCGTCTTCCCTCCACCCCCACAAACACCAACACACTCACACACATACACATCCTCCCAGTCTGTCTGCCTGCCTGTGTGTCTGTCTGTCTGTCTGTCTGTCTGTCTGTCTACATGGAGATGGCAGCTTCTGAGAAATGGTGGCACACTCTGAAGTGTGATCCATTTAGATAGCGGCGAGGTTCTCTCCCCGCGCGCACAACATCCGCGCACGCTTCGGCTAAACACACACCGCACAACAAACAGACACCGAGGCGGGCTTGAGTGCGCTGGCAAACACAAAACTGTGTGCACATGGACACAAAGAGGCAGAAACAGATCTCTCTTCTCTCTCTCTACACACACACACACACACACACACACACACACACACACACACACACACACACACACACACACACACACACACACAGCAGTCTCTTGACATGCACTTGCTTGGTTGACAAGTCATCTCAGATAAGCTTGAGTGGCAGGTAGGGAGTGTTGACTAGAACACTCCGCCAGATATTGCCACCTTATGATTATTGTGTAGTATTTATTTAATCAGATTTGTACTATTGACTTCTAAAATAACAGGAATCCATTCCTAACTGATGCCGAGCAGATTAATTTTTTCCATTCCTCCCTTCAAACCCGCCTCCTGTTGAGTTCATCTTGTATCGGGTTCATTTTTTTTAACACGCCGCCTCCTTCTGTTTCATTTCGGTTGTTAATTTCCCTGTCACCATTTTCTATCTCTGTTCAAACATATTGCACTGCCTCTGTCATCTAGAGGGAATCTTGTCAGTTTTTTTGGCAACAGATGTATGTTCAAGCTATATTTTGAGGATTCAGGCCTTGTATACCCGCTCGCTTACATTCTCCCCACCTCCCCTCCACTGCCTCTATCCCCAGGCCTCCCCGTGCTCCATTCCTCTATTTTCTTATCTACTTTCTTCTCCTACTTGCTCCTCTATGTCATTGCCAAATCTCTCCTGTCTGCTCTCCTCTGTCTTCTCCTCTCGCTCTCTCTATTTCTTTTACACACCCTCTTCTCTCTATCAGTCTCTCTATTCTGTGACTGCTCTGGCTGGTCCCCCTGTGGCACACCGTGTCGTGTCCCTAATTTATTTATAATTAGTGCTCTTTGTCGGGATGCGCGGGGAATGTTAAAGTACACGCCACCTCGCTCTGGGTACAAATGGGCTGGTGTTCCTCCATCCTTTCTGCCCGCCCCGACTGCCCAACCGACACGGCCGCTGGGATGGACAGAGCTTACATCCCGAACCCAGGCTCTTAAAATTATAACGACTCCACAGAGAAGGAGGCTGTACACTCTGAAAAAATATCTCTATTCCGACAAACTAATTTCTAGTCTATACCTGAGTCCTAATTTTTCTAATAATTTTCAAGCCGCGTGTGTTATGAAACAACAACGGAGAAGGAGGGCGCAGGTTGCTGCACCGCAATCAAGTAAAATGTGACGCACTCGAAACAAACTGCCGTTTTTTTTTGCTTTTTTTCAGAGAAAATAAGACAAAAATGGCTTAATAAGAAGGCGCCCTGACTGACACCTGCTGAGATGCAGATACACATTGTCAGTGCTCTCACCTGTGCAGCGCCTGAATGCAAAACAGAATAACACGATGGGACAACATGTAATCTGAAAGTGTAATTTATTAAACATCCTGTTGAATTTTAATGGCCATCACTTGTAAAGTTGACTTGTTTTGGGGATTCGAGCTGCAGAAAGCAAAAAAAAAAGACATTTTTTATCACACCACATTAATGTCAGCGCTGTCGTCACACATAACATACAGGACCAGAAATGACGATGCTGACAGGACTCGATGTGTGTGTGTGTGTGTGCGTGTGTGTGTGTGTGTGTGTGTGTGTGTGTGTGTGTGTGTGTGTGTGTGTGTGTGTGTGTGTGTGTGTGTGTGTGTGTGTGTGTGTGTGTGGGTGTGGGTGTGGGTGTGTGTGTGATCAGCCAGGAAGAGCTTTTGTCCTTGGGCTGAGAGGGCACCTGGCTCCTCTTCCTGTCCTTGTGATCTCTCTGTTCCCACTCTCTCGTGCCGCTCTATCCTTTCTCTATCTGTCTCTTCCTCTCTTCTCCCAGCTCGGATCCCTTCATCCCCCCATCTCGCGCTCTCCCTCTCCTCTGCCCAAGGCGATGCCGTCCTGCAGGCTTTGATCAGGAGGCCAGGGAGGAGAGAGGAAGTGGGTCAGAAAGTTGTGCTGGAGACTGCAGGAGAACAAGGCTGGAATATCGAGTAGGTGAGGCTGGGAGAGAGAGGGAGAGATGGGGTAATCTAGTGAGAAAGTGATAGAGCGAGAGAGAGGGTGAGATAGTTGGGAGTGGGGGGAGGAAGGAAAAAAGAGGGGAGGGGATGGGTAAAGAGGAAGGGAGGAGGGGTGAAATGGGGCAACCGTGAGAGGTAGAGGGAGGGAGGGCTGCCTGAACTAAACGAGTGGAAGGAGATAAAAAGAAAATGAAGAAAGCAACAGGAGGAGATAGAGGAGAAGGACGTGGGAAAGAAGAGGTGTCTTCATTTACTGAAGGGAGAAAAAAAGACAACACATTTGTCTTGAACGTGACGCTCAGCATTTAAACAGCAGGTTGGAGGATAAGGCCCTGTTTTAACTAATCTACACAGAGCAGGACAGATAGTTCAGCTCGGTGCGTGCACGCATGTATGCACAAGCCTCGGTGTGTGTGCGCACGTGTTTGTGCATCCTGGCAGTATAGCCCTGACTGTGGCTCTTTGTTTTTTTTGTGTGTGTGTGTGTTTTTTTTTATGTAGATCATTAAGATGCATGGTTTATTAATATTCAGATCAAACCATTAATATTCGCCGAGTGTTTCTGCTCTCCTTGTGTCGTCAGCTCACCTGGGACTGGGGAGGGCAGAACGGGGGGGAGGAGGAGGAGGAGCGAAGAGGGGGCAGCTGTAGGAGGTAGAGGAGGGGTAGGGGGGCAAAAAAAGAGAGGAGTTTAAGGGGTAAATGAAGGAGGAGAAAGACAAGACGATGGCGGAAGAGAGAGACAAAGTGGAAGCGACGGTGATGATTGAGTGGGATGCGTGGAGACGAGGGGGAGAGCAGGAGGTGCAGCAGAGGTGGTGGAGGTCCTGCGAGGGGTCGGGGGTATTGTGATGGACAATCTGGCTGTGCTCGGGGGGGGGGGGGGGGGGGGGGGGGGTGGGGCGGAAGGGGAGGGGGAGGTGGAAGGTTGGGGTGTTCGGAGGGTCCACCACTGGGACCGCGAGGTGAGAGGGGTGAGGGATTTTAGCGGAGAGATTGGAAGCTGTGGGTTTTGGTTCTGGAGTAATTGGGCCAATGGGAGGCTCACCATAAACACACACACTCACATATTAAACAAAAAACACACAGACACACGTGAAATTTGCACTTTGTTGCATTTATATATAGCATAAACACACATGCAAACATTAGTGTACACATTTTTATATGCTCAAGCATGGTTGATTGATGATTGTTTTCATTATCGGCTATCAAGTCCATTTCTTTCTTGAGAAAGTGTTTAAAATATCAAAATAAACTGTCCTAAACATTTTTCAGCAAAGCAGCAAATCATCATATTTCACGTGCAAAGACTGTATTTTTATTTATGGCTTATAAATTAGCAATTAATTGAGAATCTGAAATGATCAAGTGTTGTCAGTTCATTTAATCAATTATTGACCAGTTCTTTCACTTCTGCTCGCAATTATATGAATACATGCACTTTGTTATCTCTTGTGTGCATACATGTACCTGCACGCACGCACACACACACACACACACACACACACACACACACACACACACACACACACACACACACACACACACACACACACACACACACACACACACAGCAAGCACTCCAGTCAGTTACAGATACGTTCAGGCATGCACAAAAGCGGACAGCAAATTAAAGTGGTAATTACTTCTAAGCCCAGAAAGGTGAAGGATTGTATGGCAGGGAGCGATGGGTCACTGTTGAATAGAGAATAGCAGAGCAGGCAGACAGTGTGAGAGGCAGATATGCATCTCAATGAAATATGGAGGAGCATACTCAACAAAAGGCAAAATGGCTCCTTAATGGCCACATGCCCTCAAAGAATTATTGTCTGAAAGATTTGGAATATTATCTACTCGGTGGCAGTTATCTTTAAACACCCTTTTATGCTTGTCATCCAATGTGAGCCGCTGTGGTGGAAGGTGAAGAAAATGCAACTTGACGGTGTCTTTTTGGTCCAACAAATACCAGTAAACTGGTCCGAATGTGTTCAATTGGAGGAGTACCCCTTTAAGCGTCAATCTGTGAAACTATTCCAGTTACAAGCTGAGTATCAAGAACAAACTGACCTGTAATTATTCAAGGTTTAGAGGAAGATGAGGAAAGACAGAAGACAACTATTATCCAAGAAAGTTAAGTGTCTGTTAAATTTTCTTGGCAGTTTCCATTGTGTGGTCCGTACATTCAGATACTGTATGTTAAATTCAAATTTCAATATTTATATGTCTGATGAAGCGTGGTTTATTTTTGGAGGTATTTCAGCGGAGCAACTTCATTCTCATTCACCGCACAAACGCAGTGTGTTTTAGCTGTAAAGACTCTGCCAGTTTCACCGTGTTACTTCCTACGGTAACAGAAAGCAGGATGCGTCGGGTCAGAGGACACATTATAAATCTCATCAGTCTTTAACATGAAACTGCCACGTTTTCCTCCCTATTGTTCAATGACCTCGGCTTAAATAGCAGCTATAAGTTCTCTCTTTTTTGTGTGTTTGAGTAAATAGTGGTCACCTATGGTCCCTGAATGTTGTAAAAAAAACACTGCTTTTTTGGGAATTTACAGCTAAATCTTGTATTTAAGTTTCATTTTTCTTGTCAGAATGCCGGAATAAACATTAATGCTTATGTGTTTGAAAAAAATAATCTTTGCCTATTTCAAGTATGGAATTCTAGTAAGTAGGTGTACTTAATTGCAATTTAGACCATATTTGTTTTCTTTTACTACTGTTTTAAGCTTTTTTGACAGCTAAAGTTAGCTACTAGTTGCTTTGTAGGACGAGACAATATAAAATATTTGGTCAAGTCATGGAATACGACTATTATTTTAGATTAAATTGCACAGTAGTGCATTACAGAGAATTAGGTCCACTTTGATCCGTCATTATATTAAAAATGGGCCTTATTTATTAAAATTTTTGAAATAAGAGTCCCAGAAAAAACTTTTTGCTTTAATATTAATGATTTAAATTTGATTGTACTTGAAACTGAATGTGCTACTAAGTATTTTTGCTGCTTTGAAGGTGTTAATATTTGTGTCCACTGCCTTCCAGAAAAGGCAGTTTCCCGTCACTACATCCAACTGACCACAGCTGATAGCGTGTAGACGTACAGGCGGAGAAACAAGGTCAGACATGGGTGTGACTGTCTCACTGACTGCTACAGTTGTCACAGGCTATTCCACATGCATATGCAGACGCACACAGAGAAACACACTGACTCAGGATTTTTTTAACTTTTATTCTTAGCCACTTGATTTAATGGCGTTTCTCATTCATCGGGCCGGGTTACGTCTCCAGCTGCAGCTTTGTGTTACTTCCAGGAGCACCCTGATTTGTGAAGGGAACACCTGTAAATTCTGCTCTGCCAGGCAGAAGCCTCGGGTGCTAAACTCAGCCTGTGAGGACTCAAACACACAATGTCACACACACACACACACACACACACACACACGTACACAGAGTCAGATATTCCCCGCAAGTCTCCTTCAAGGACGCCTGGGGAAGACTTGGAGGACAAAATCACACACTCCCTCTCCCAGTGTCTCAGACGCGCTGCACTTCTAATGCAGACAGAAAGCCTCCTCCAAAGAGACTACGCACACACAAAGTCTCTCTCCACCGCACAGACACACACTTACACATACTTAAATACACAAATACCCTGAAAGGCCCTGCCACCTTCCCATCCGTGGGGGGAAAAAGGAGGAAATTTTTAGTCCGTGTTGTTTCTCTTATTTTTTACTCTCTCCTGCTCTCAGCTGTTTGGAGAGTGGTGAAGCAGAGGGGGCTCTTTGACGACCTCATTCACTCCCTTCTTCTCCCCCTCGTCGACATGTGCAACAATGAGGCGGGAGGGTGGGAGTCGCACCAAAAAAAAAAAAAGCACTGAATGCGTCTTCATTTGCCTGAACTTTTCACACGTCTCTTTCCCTTTTGTTGCCGGCCGCCGGTTCACTACAGTGCTGCGAGCCGCCCGGGCCAGTTTCCGCTGGCAAGGCAAGCCAACCAAAGCGGCACTTTTCCTCCCTCCTACTCCCCCTCTTCCCTCCTTTCCACAATGCTAAGCCCATTTTTAGCTTGACATAATCTGAAATGGTACTTAAGTGAATTTATGTCTACCTCAGTGCATTAACTTCTGCTATTTCCTCCTTTATGTTGCTGTTTTTTTGTGGCGGGTGCAGCGACAGAGGGAGCGAGAGGGAGGGAGAGATTTGAAACTCAGACCACGGAGTAGACAGCCTATCAGTATTCAGTAGAGAAAGTGAGTGATGGAGGGAGAGAGAGAGAGGGAGAGAGAGGGAAAAGGAGGAGGGGGTGATGTATCAATATTCTGAGTAGTGTTTGAGGGCAAGGGGAACGAATAGAGGAGAGGGGGAGGAGGGCAGGGAGGGAGATTGGTGGGAGAGAGAGTACTTGAGTGAGTCTCTGAGTGTGATTATTTGTTCACGTATACGCTCGCATGTGTGTGTGCATCTTTGATCGAACGTGTTTTTATCCATGTGTATGCGGTCGTGTGTCTGCAGACTACAGATACAGTCGGCAGCGGATAGTAACGAAGTTCAATTACTCAAGTACTGTCCTCGATTTTGATGCTGCTTGTACTTTATTGGGGTATTTCCTTTCTGTGGCTCTTTATATATCAGTGTGGAGACGTCCTCCTGAAGAATTCAATTTTTATCAACAGAACCAACTATAAATATGCTGTAGGCTGTTAATACCGGCCTCCTACTTCTATTACTTATTCTCTATTAAAGGGAGCGTGAGACTAAACCCTCTCACTGTCAAACGTTTACCCCCAAATTTTATCCAAAGTTTCGTCTTGTGTGATTAAAGAAGACCAGTCGCGCTTAATAATGCCGGTGGCTCGTGTAGGCCACTAAATGTGTCAGATGTGTTAGCAACAGGCAGTTCCGTGTAGATGTGATAAAAGTGTTTGACAGTATCTTTATTAAACGATTTGGGGTTCTTAAATAGTCATCTGGTTGCTGAAAAACGAACTGGTTTGAGATCCAGAAGGTCCAAAAATACTGAGAAGCAGCAGACAAAGGTGCTGTTCTTTCAATAGGTGCCACTTTACACTTAAACTTCATTACATTTTAAAGGGAAATATTTAACAATTTTGACAATAACCACAGTCATTGGACAGAACTACTCGTTAGTTTATATGGGAAGATTTTTAGACATACAGAATAAAAACACAGATCAGCCACAATATTAAAACCACCTGCCTGAGGTTGTGTAGCTACCAAACAGAGGTCTGGCACTGGGATGTTTCCCGTGCATCCTTTGGGTTTTCAGGATTGCAGGATGGGCCTCCGTGGATCGGATTTGTTCTGGTGCATTGTCGTGCTCGTTCGTTGTTTGCTATTGAGGAATCTGAAGCAATGAAGACTCAAAACAAAAATACTCTTTAAGAATATTTAGTAAGCATTGGATGATCAGAACGTATGCATACAGATTCTCGCTTGCTCCAGAAAACCACAGTTCTCTAATAGCTAATCTGCAGAGAGTTGCTGCAGCCAAGTTCACAAGAGAAGATGCCTAACTTAAGGTTTTTATATGGAAATGTGCTTCTATCTGATTGGTCTATAGTTGGGAAGGTCCGTGGTGTAGACTTGAACCTTCCTCCTTTATCTTCAGTCTTCGTCCAATCCGAGTCGTCTTCATCCTGTAATCGAGTACTTGTATGTGTTGTGTATGTCAGTTTTAAGATACAGAAGTAACTTAGGTGTGGCTTCCTGCTTCTGTACAGGGGCTCTCTATATCTAACTGTCCACCTAAACTTTAAGATTTTATCATTCAGTTTGTCCAATTTATATTTAAGATGATTAAATATAAATTATTCAGTTATTCAACCACTGCTATAAGGCAAATTAATTTAGTTTATCTTCACTATTAATATATAGGATTCTCATTGTTTTATCTTTAACTGTTGTTTAGAATATTGTTCAAATTGGTTTTGTTTAAGTTAATCTTTATCTTTCCTTTAATATTTTAGTTTCAATGTTCTTTGGCTTCCTTTTCTAAGATATTTCACAATTTGGTACTATTAAGTGATTGTTTTTGTTTTTGTTTTTGCCTCATGCGTACTTGACTGCCTGGAAGTGCACTTTGTCATATTTTCTCTGAAATGCTGTGACTCCCCACTTTCATGAAATGGGGCCGTTGTTGCAGTTTCACGTATCTATTCTCATCTTCGATATCAGACAGCAAGCATGGGGTACATTTCCCTTAAAACGTCTGATACCTGAGTAGGCGTTGAATGCATTTCCCTTAAACTGGCCTCTCAGTTTAGGGTCAGAGTACACAGATGTCAGTGCTTAGATAACACATTATGAGCACACTAGTAATATACTTGACTGCATGGTTAACATAAATTGCAGTTGCAATAGCACACTAATATAAAATTGATTATATGATAAAACAAGTTGTGGTTAAATGTGGTTAAATGTTGATCATATGAGTTATGGTTAAATGCCATTAATTGTTGATTAAATGTGATTAAATATTCCCAACAGCATCTTGTGGATTCTCGATCGGACAGGGATCTGAGTTTGGAGGTCAGGTCAGTGCCTTGGGCTTTTGGTCGTGTTCCTCAAGCCGGATCTGAGACATTTTTGCTGCGTGGCAGGGTGCATTGTCCTGTTGGGTGAGGCTGCTACTGCTTGGTGTGGAATAAGGTTTAGGGGTCAGCGTGACTGTCAAGATTTCTCAGCAGAACATTGCATTCTAATGAGAAAATCAATGTTTTTCTCTTCATTTGTTACTGATTTTAATGAGTATATATTATAAAATACTGTTAAATGGTAAATTAACTTTTACTTTACCTCTCCAGAAAGATTTTCCATATTTAAAAATCTCTTGTAGTTTGTTATAGTAAAATGCCTTTATTAAGCTACGTTAATAATTACATCAAACGGACCTTCTGTGGTTGTGAGAGTTGTGCAATTTATCTCTGAAAAGGCATAAGTAGCATAATGTTACTAAGAGAATAGCTGGCTGGGTGAGGAGTCCCCACTAAAAGTCAACTTTTAACCAAGTAGCTGTTATCTTAACACTGATATTGTCAGATCGGTGGCAGCGCTGATTGATTAGAATCTGAGCCGTAAGATGTCCATGTTTTTATGGAGTCATAAATCAAACCAAAGAACAAAACAAAAGAACAGCCACATTACTTTAAACAGTTTTGGAGGCAATATAAGACTTCCTCGTGGAGCTTCAGATCAGAAAATGTTGGAAAACAGTGACAAATGTTTGCTTCTTCCATTTATTTCTGTACACTTGTTGGTTACCCACAATAAAAACGTTACAATCTGGGAGTTAAATTTGTCCCTTTAGATTAGAATAAGTGTCCAGGAATGAATATAAGCTGACGCAGTGTCCTCCTAAGTGACAAAAACAAGTGTGTGTTTGTACAGGACAGGAGTCACAGTTTACAATATGTTTGGATGTGATGGAATCTCCCACTTGTTTCAGTCATTCCTCTCTCCCTCTCTCCCTCTCCTTCCCTGTGTCTCTCTCTCTCTCTCTTTTACTCGGGCTGCTAATCAGCATTTGAAAGGCAGCTTTGACAGTGAGAAAGAAAGTGGAAGAGGAGGAGGGGGGCACATGGAGGTGGGGGTAAACGAAAGCATGAGACACAGCGAGTTAGGGAGGGAGAGCCGGAGAGAGACTGAGGCGAGGGGCTGTACAAGCATGCCTTTTATATTTACTAGTGACTGAGAGGGAGAGAGAGAGAGAGAGAAAGGGAGCAGCTGAAGAGACAACTGGTGTGCACGGCTTTCCCAAGAGGAAATGAAAAGAAAGAAGCTCAGCGAGGAGAGTGAATGAGTGAGCGGGAGAGAGGAGAGGAAGGGTGGGAGGAGGGAGCATGCCGGCTGGAGAGAGAGGGAAGAGAGAAAGAGATTCTCACACTGGCTGTGTCCTAATCCGAGTCCATCTCCAAGAAGCAGCGGAGCAGAGTGTTAGTGAAGTGAGTCTGAGAGCCAAGGAGAGCTACACCAGCTCCATCCACACACACACACACACACACACAAACACACACTCTCCCTCTCTTTCACCAACACACACACTCACACACACTCACACTCATGCAACGGGAGTCCACGGTGATGTGTCCGGCTGCGCAGCCACGGCTTTTGTGAAAGTGAAGGGGGATTGACGCTGCCCCTGTCCCAGCCCCCTTTGGCTCACAGTGTTTGTTTGCTGTGTTTAAGCTCGAGGTGCTGCTGCTGCTGCTGCTGCTGCTGCTGCTGCTGGAGGAGGAGTAGGAGGAGGTGTGGTGTTGGTGGTGGTAGTAGTGGTGGTGCTGGGGGGCACTGCCAGGGCAGAGCAGGGGCACCAAAGAGGAGGAGGAAGAAGAAGAAGAGAGACAAAGTGGATCAGATCAACAGCAGCAGACTGAGCGCTGGAAATGCCCGTCAGGTGAGTAGATATTGAATCTAACAACTTAAAACACACATGATGCATGGCTCGCACTCTCTCACACACGCTCACGATGGACTCACACTTGTAAAGTTGCATCCTTTTTATTAGATTTTTTGCTGTCATGTTAGAATGAAAGGATTTTAATCTGTCGCTCTGTTGTTAGATTGCCTTCTTATTGTGTTTGGTTAAATCTACTCCTAAACTACTTTTTTTTCCCTTTAAATAAAAAAGAGCTTGTAAGTGACAGTGAGAACTTTTTGCTATGTCTCATTTAGGACAGAAATGTTACACTAAATGTACTAATTTATTTCACTAAATTAGCACATTAACAGCTGAATTTAAGTCAAAAATAATTACTGCTTTTAGGCATGTTTGGACATACATTTGATTAGAGAAAATGCACATATTGGTAAATGTGCATGTTTTTGCATAAAAATGTAGATCTATAATTTATTATAAACAACTCATTTAATCAGATAATTACACTAAATGTTTGCTCTGCCTCGAAGGCACCGTTATCGCTTTTACACAAAGTTCTTTGTGCATTTCATCAGTTCATTGCAAGCGTTTTCCCCTGCAAATACACCAATCTTTGCTTTTCAGATAAGCTGAATAATTATGTGTGTTTATGTTCTGCATTGAGTGCACCTCTTTCTGATGGATTTTGTGTCCATATGTGTGCGAGTATGTGTGCTGTTGGAGATATAGAGGCAGAGAGTGAGCGGCTGCGTGCCCGTCTCCACCTGCAGAGGCAGAATTGGTCACAGTTTACTGGCTTGGTAACATTCACTGCCTTCAGGGTGTTTGCAGCAGGTGGTCCAAATTGGCAGAATGACTGTGACAAACGCACAGTGTTCGCCGCTGCTGTAAAGTAAATAACAACATTAAACCATCACACAGTGATTTCAGATTTTTTCTGTTTTTTTTTCCCCCATAATTTTCCTGCTATTACGTTTGGAGGCTTGTCCCTTGAAGTACAAGTCAGACTATCAGAATAGGGGAACAGGTTTTGCACAGAAAAAAAAAAACACATTTGAGTATAGATGGGAAGGTGTAAAAGTGTATTTTGGATGCTTTCCTGCAAGATTCTGTTTGTGCATCTGCGTATGTCCATATGTAGATATTTGTCTAGAATGTTTATTTCATCGAGTCTCTTTGGAGCATCACTCCGGAATCAGAATTTGCTGTGTGTTTGCTATAAACTGCGCTCTGTTTCGTGCACCTCCAACAGCATCATTTTTACCCGCACCTGCTGAGATTGCAGGTGCTGCAGATAAATTCCAACCAAATAACAACCTTCGGCACAGAATCACTCTTTGAGGTGCCAGGATGAGGTGTCAAAATGTTGCGAGTAGTGAAAAAGAGTTACCGTCCACACTCACATGTAATCTGGCAGTTTTTAGCAAGTTGCAGCCGGCAGAGCAATATTTTTATCTCTTCTCCACTTTTTAAAATTGAATGTAGCGAGTGTTTCCAGCTGACTGTCGACATTTCTTCAGTGAAGATTTGGTGAGGACGCTGGTATGAAACAGGGTCAGATGGAGCCATTGCATGAGAGTGGTACAGTTTATACCCACTGATCCACTAAGCCCCTCCATCCGCTTCACTTCTCGCATGTGCATGTTGCTTTGGTCGTGACCCACCTCTAGGCCTTTTTTATTAGACCCAGACGCAGATTTTCTTCGGTGGCTTTTTGGATTTAAGGGGCCGTGGTTCATGCCAACAGGCAACTGTGTGACAGACCCTGACTTGGATTACTTTGTGAAAGTGAAAAAACTCACAACAAAGAGAGCTGTTTGCAGAGAGCAGACAGAATAAAGCAGGAAAAATGTAAAGAAAGGTGGTTTGGGCGGCATTTTCTGCCCATGTGTGCTTCTGGTGATGCTGGTTTGCATAAATAATGACCACATGAGCAGATAAAATCGAAATGTCCGCAGGGCCACGGCAGGTCTGTAAGTTATGAATTTATCTCGGATGGTATTCAGAAGCAGACAGTCACTTTTTTTGTGACTCCCTGACAAGTTCGCAGGTAGACAGACGCCTCACCTCTCCCTCCCTTTCCTCTTTCTATTCCTCTCTTGATATTTTTGTCTCTCTCTGTTGCTCTCTTACACGCACGCCAAGGTGGTCAGTGTGTGGCGTATTGACTGGCAGCCGCTCACACACTCCCCGCTCTGGCCGTGTGTGCGTGTGTGTGCGTGTGTGTTTGTGTGCGTGAGCGGCGTTGACAGACAGTGTGTGGGTCTGTGACAGAGGGTGTCAGCGCAGTGTCAGAGAGATGTGTTTAGTGTCACACTCTGCTGACCTGATCTCCGGTCGGACTGTCCACTCCGGCCCCGCTGTGGCTCCTTACATAACCCTCGCTGTCATTCACACACCAGCCTGAAGGGATCCACCGGCCTTTGCACACACACACACACACACACACACACACACGCTCACACACACACACACACACACACACACACACATGCAGTTACTTAGCGATATGCACACAATGTATAGGCATCCGCTCTAGCAGCCGCTCTCCCTCTAAACATCAGATCAGGTGCAGTCTGCAAATCTCCCTCGCAAGTCGCTCTTTCATGTCTTTTCATCTTTTTCCTTGTTCTCTAATTTATGCCACAACATAAAGTAGAAGTTACATAAATTAACAATTACATCTGGAACTATTCAAACAAAAGCTCCGAGCACTGTGTGGGAATACAGACCAGTGGGTATCCTGGTTTCCCCAAGTGTGCTGCAAGACACCTACACAACTTCTGCAACTCTTATCAAGAGTTTGACACTGCTCTGAACTCTGACATTTGCACCATGCTAATTGATGTGTCTGTATTAGCATGTGGACTCGTCTATGCCTGGTGTGCAGAATGAGAGTGTGCTTTCAAGTCCCGGTTTGGAGTACACACTTTGGCGTGTGTGTGTTGGAGAGAATGAGTGACCCTGTGTGCTGTTCTTTGGCCTGTGGTTATTTGGAGGTCAGTGCTGATGTGGTCTCTGCCTGCGGGAGTGGATTTACCATCTTCGTCCGTATAGAGAGCTGCATCCACTTGGCTGACTCTTCCACAGTGAGAGAGAGAAGTTTCTGCCTTCTTTTTTACCTTTTACTGTTTGTTCACTATTCACTTTTACAGAATTTGGGAGGCACTACATGTGAAAGTTATTTTCCACACGTGTGAGCACATTGGCGCTCTTTTCACCTCAGAATAAGAGGCTTTTATTATTGACTTTTCTGTAAGTCCCACTTTTCACCTCAAGCCTCCCCTTGCATTAAGGTTGGGGCGTTTAACCCCAGAATAGACTGCAGTTATTATTTAAACCTGCGCTCAGGGTTTTCTCTTTCAAGCGTAGATATCATAAAGGTTAAGGATGGTTAACTTCATGATGGAATGAACATTTTCTTTTTATTGCTAACTTAGATTTTTTTCAGTTGCACTGGAGAACTATTTAAGCGTTTATCTCTTCATAATGTTGAGATTTTATCTCTTTCATGCACAGTCTCCCTTCGCTAATAAGAAAAACTCACCCTAGAATGTAACATATTACTTCAAATAGAGGGCTAATGGATTTAAAAGTGAATATCTTAGTGTTGTAAACGAACATACTTGCCTTGCTTCAGAGGCAGTAAATACGATGTTACCCTGTTTGTCTTTTATGCTCTACAGAAGGTAGTTTTTTGCTCAAAGCGTCAGCTTATGGGACGAAGTCTGCAGCTTTCCTCAAGTTATTATACTTGTGGAGCTTAAGTCTTTTTCATTACTTTAATTAGAGAGTGAGGAATGACATCGAGTTTATCTGAGAAAAATCTCTGCAGAACAGTCTTTACAGAACCGTAAATATGAGGGATTCTGTGTGCTTCATATTTAATACAGTGCAGGTGCAGTGGAGCATTTCTTTTGTATATGCTTAGGCCAAGGTAGACAGTAATTATGACAGGCAGGGATTGGATTCGATGTAGCTCCACGCCCGTGAGGAGTGGACATCAAAGCGTACACACCAAAGCCCCCTGTAATAAAAGAGGAGGAGGAGAAAGATATTGATTACCAAGGGTGAACATTAGCAAATCTCTTTCTCCTTTTTTTCATCTATGTCTTCATCCGTCCATCATTTCCCTCCCTCTTTCGCTCATACTGTCTGATTTGCCTCCCTCTCCGCCTCTACTTATGCTCCCTCCATCCCCCATGTGCTCTCCATCCACCCCCCTCTCCCTCTAATCATTTATTTATCGCTGATCTCTTTATTCTGTATTCTTTTGGTTTAGGGACGGTCCACGCTGTGACTGTATAGCGCTGCTCCACACACACAGGCTGTTATCATCATTCCTTTACACCCTTTCCCCCGAACACCTCCTCTTCCTCCTCATCACCGCAGAGATACCTGGGGGCGGGCGGGGTCACACTGGTCCAATCTAACGCCGTATTGATTCCATTAGATAATTAATGACCCAGGCAAGGGCCAGGGAGGAGCAAAGAGGGGGTTAGAGGAGAGGGGATAGAAGGGGTGAGGATGATGGGAGAGGCGAAGGGGGGTGTGGGGGGTGGCGGCGGACGCCAAGGCCCTTGAGAGTTGAAGAGAACCTTGAGTTGGGAATGATCCAGAGTCGTCAAGGTCAATCGCAGCCGGAGCTTCGATCAGAATGCCGAGCGAGATGGAATATGGAATGCCGTGCGAGAGAGCGGGCAGAGAGATCTTCATGTCCAGCAGCTGTCGATTGATCAGCGGCTGAAAAATTGTACATTAAAAAGTCTTTTGACTTCCAAATCCTGAGGTCCAACCAGGGCCGTAATGCATGATAAGTAGTTTTCAGCCCTCCAACCAGAATACCAAACTTCATCTCCCCGGACGCACCAGACACTCATTTACAACCACTCAACAACATGAAAGGCGAGATAGAAAACTAGCTACATCAAATATTCTGTTCATGTTATTTCAAACCATGTTTTCTACATTTTCCATGATATTGAACGTTCTCGGTTTGATAAAATATTATTCACAGGAATATCTTACATTGCCGTTGTATGTGCGGTTCACTTTTACCTTTGGCTTGGGATAATTGAAGAAGACTGGGTGCCGGACAAAGAGAGCGGAGCTGCCTTAAAAGTGTTATTAGTAAAATTTTATTTCTGTAAATACTGAAAGGACTAAAATGCTAAACATTTTTTAGTATATTTGGGAGGCATGCCTTTACTTGGCCTTTACTCAAAAGTGGGCACAAAAATGAGGAGGTGGAGAGGTGGAATTATATGAAACAAAGGTCCTGGACCCCTGAACCAAGGTCCTATTTCACAAAAATGACATGCGATCTTTAGTTTATGGCGCATTGCAAATGGCAGCAGTGTCACAGATTTCTGTCACTTGCAAATTGCATGGAGTCCTACAAGTGTGATTGTTGCAGTTTGATTCGAGAAATGTGTCTAAAAGAGTGAGGGAAATTATCTAAAATGTTGTAAATTAGGAGACACAGGCTCCAGAGATGTTATGTTGATAGTAAATAGTGGTAGCCCTTACAGCTGGCCTGCAATCAGAATGCGCATGGTGGAAAATGTCCTAAAAAAGAGAGAAAATCTGCTTTCCCTCTGTATTTTTTCAGTGTATTGAGTGAAAGTAAAAACATATGAACATATTGCTCATAATCAGCGTCTTGGTGACTTGCAATACTTCAAAATGAGTCAAAATTCCTCCAAACTGCCACCGTTCTTCTTTTTGTCGCAAACTGTACATCGCAAGGGCTTGGTCCTGCTCTTCACCTTTGCATGATTGCCGTGTGCATGTGGTCTCTAGTGGGCTATGAGAGCTCCTCTGCTTGCACATTCACAGTCTTGGCCAGGCTCTGTATTGGGCCCCAGGGGTTGGGGAGATGAGGCATAAAACAACCATGTCTCTACCTAGGGGAGCCAGTGGCATGGCAGTGGAGCTATTGTCTGTCGGCGTGCTGTTTGACTTAAATGTGTTCATTTGCCTGATGCCCCTGACTCCCTATGGGGAGGGGCAACTAGGGGAGAGGAGGGGCACGCTAACGAACCCCTGACAGCTGGAGGCCCTAATTAAACGTCCCTGCTGAAAATAAACAGAGCAGGAGCCAAGCGAGCAGCCAGGGAGAAGCGCACAGCAAACAGCGGCTGTGAACGTTCGCCGCAATGCCCTCCTCTCTGTTGCTGTTGAGACGGTGCCAAGAGAGCAGTGCTCTGTAGGGTCGGGGTCTCAAACACACACACATTCACACACACACAGATGCACACACATACACACACACTTATGAATATGTAGCACTGCAGCAACACATTGCGAACACCTGCGGTCACACTTGATACAAGTTGATCTCCACAGCTGTGGGCACAGGGTTTTTTTTTTTTCTTATTCTCGCTGCTCTCAGAAGTCACACTTTCCTTTTCCATATATTTCCCCCACTGTGCTGCGATGGAATAAGTCGACTCGGTCCTCTTGATTGTTTCTCCCTAGATGACACTTGTGACATTCAGCCTGTTGTTGTGCTGCTAGCTAAGGCGGAGCATTAGCAGTCAAAGTGGCGGGGTCCATTTGGGTGAGTGCATTAATGGGCCGCCCCAACCTGCGACAAGGTTATGAGGCTGATTGAATAATTACTGTGGAGGCCCCTGTCCATTACGCCCCTGTGTCTGCCCAGATAGAGGGAGATGCAGAGAGAGATGGAGAGATAGTTTGAGACAGAAAGATGGAAGGAGAGATTAGATAAGCACAGATAGGGTCAATTAAGAGATAAACATACAGATATGGCGGGGAGGCGGCCGCTGTGCGTCTGAGTGAGGCAGTGACAATTTGAGAGTAAATTGTTTCCTCCCCGCGTCTCCTTTTGATCTCTGTGTCCTACTGTACGCAGCCTAATTTGGCATGTAGTGCATTTATCCAGGTGAGGTAGAGAAGGTGAGAAAGGTGAAGTTGTTAGACAGAGGTGCGCTGCCCTCTGCTCGACCCTGTCCTCTCCTCACCACACTCTCTGAAAAGAGGACTGTCAATGTTGCAGGTAGCCGGTAGCTCGAGGATAAAAAGATACAGGTTTCCTATGGCTGCTTAAAGCCTTCGCCTTAAACCTTAAGCCCGGGACAAACTGTTCTATCAATGCCCCGGGGAGAGGTTAAATCTAAGCCTGGAAAATTAGCAACATTGATCAAATTAGTAACTTTATAATTCTCTTCCTGACTCAGTTTTGCTTAATCAATTCTAAAGTCTCCTGATTTCCACATGATGTGACTTTTAAGAGCTATGGACACCGATATCTAACCAGACATTCAACAATCAATCAGCCAAAAGAAAGCTCACTGAATCATGCTGTAATTAATCGTGCACTCCAGCAATATATTTATCCTTGACAAGGTAAACATGACAGTTTTATGTGATTAAAATTTTAGTTATTGTCTCCGTGCTCTACTTATCGTCCGTGGTAGTCCATTGCAGGTAAACAAGTTCATGTAGTAAAGCAACCTTTTGCATCACTACAACAGCTCTGATCCAGACTGAAATATGTCAGCAACAGTTAAATGGATTGGATGTTCGTGGTCCCCTGAGGACATTCCCTCTAACTTGTCCTTTCTTGTGTAGTGACCCCTGAACTTTGTAAACTCTGTTAATGCCAGCTTTTTGATCCAACATTGCATGCTTAGGAGGCAAATATTCACAGGCTACTATATTCACTTCTTCTACTGAGGCCAGTCTTTCTATCTTTGACCTAGGAGCATGTTAGAAATAGAAAGTGCAAATTCTGTGCTTCACTGTTGCAGCCTAAATGCAGAATAAAACTATTAAAGGTAAGTTGATGACCCTATCTCCCCTTTCAACAACTATTCTCTCTTTGTTGAATTGATTATTGACTTCTCTGCCTTTGAAATCGGTCCAAGAAGTTTTTCTCTCGCATGCATTTAATGTTGGCTGTTTTAGCCCAGATTTGTGAAAATGATATCTGCCAAACCTGCCCGGCTTCTGCTGACCCCTCTTAGCCAAGGTCAGCATAGCCATGCTCAAACTCAAGACATAATCCATTTTTCCTTTGCCCTGGCAAAGCTCTACTGACACGATTGTGCTGACCCAGCCGGGTGAAAGAAAGAGGGAGTTAGAGAGTGAGAGGCAGAAAGAGGAAGAGAGAGAGAGAGAGAGAGGGCATCTCGGGCCCAAGGGCATGACACTGAGGTGCTCGGGGCCACACCAGCCCTTTAAATGTCAACACAGCACAGAGGGGAGGGGAGACTGGTGAGGAGCGGGGCTCTGTTTGAGGACAGGGAAGAATATTGGCAACTTCCACTGCAGGAGGGTGGTGTTCGAGACTGGCAGGAGGCAGCAGAAGGAAGATCTGGTGGAGAATGGACGGTGCGCTTTGTCTTCAGAGAGACGGGGTTTAAACTCCAGTCGCTGGCAAGTTTCAATGTTCTCTCAGGGAAGAAGGGAGACATTTAGAGATCTGTGATTTTCAGCGTAATTGTGACTTCAAAGCAGGGTTAGTGTTTTGTCTCATGTCTATTATCCAGGGAACAGCCCCTGACCTTTATGTGTGGAAGTAGGCTACATACAGTAACTAACTGCTCTTTCAACCTGACTACCTTTCTTTCTTTCTTTCTTGCTCTTGCCGCGACAACCATTTTCCTCAGATAGATCAAGTAAGAAATCATAAGATGGGTTTTCATCCAAGCTTTTAGATGCAAATTATATTCTGTCACAGTAAAAGGCCTGACTGGAAACCGCAAAAGGAGATAAAACCTCATCATTTTTTTTTTGATAGAAAAAAATGCTCGAAGTCTTCTGTTAAAAGATTAATTATGTAGTAAATTTGACAGCAACATGTTTGCTAACTTCAACATGATAGACTCCCTGAAATATTTTAGATTTTGACATCCCAAAAAGGCCATATGTGCTCTCGCCACTGTAAAAGTTTAAGTAGTTCATACCCGTTATATGGCTATCACTCTTGAATAAACAGACCTTACTCTCTTTTTTCCCTCTTTCTGTTTCCTCTGCTGTCTCTCATGCATCTCCAGGTCTGAGTCTGTCACATTCTCAGCCAATCAAAGCCTTCGTTAACGGCGGTGGCGGCACGTGATTGGGAGAAGGATGGCAACCATGCCATTTGTCAGCGAGGGGAAATGTGTGAGTGTGGAGTGGGATTTCCTACAAGGACTACTGGCCAAGCCTCCCACCCTGCCCTGGTGAGACACACACACACACACACACACACACACACACACACACACACACACACACACACACACACACACACACACACACAGGCGGATACTGTATAAGCCTGCATGCATGCCCATGAATTAATCTCCGCAAGGTGAAATCCATGCATTAACACCCTTGCATACACTGACAGTGTGAAGAAGAGTTTCAGAAGACATAAGTCTGTTCTCCTCGGCGCTACATATAACCTGTATTGTTGCTCACCTGCCAATCCTGTCAGAACCGTGAATCCCCTCCCCTTAGTGGGAGATTAAGTAAATTTGGCTGGAATTATTAATGGGCAGTCATTTACAGGCGGATATAAAAACTAAGCAGAATCAATGCCCTCGTATTGATTGTTCTCGGTGGCTGGGGTCGAGGCGGTATAATAATGAGATGTTACAGAGGCTGGCAGCATGAGTCCACACACACTCACAGAAAGACACACTGATTTCACTTATTAGAGACTAGCGGGGAGAAATGCAACCGCTGTGTCAGCCGATTAAGATATAAACATATGTGCACTCGCTGTATGCTGCTCTTTTCTTTGTTCTTTTTTCCTCGCACCGCTGGTGGTCTCTTTCTTGGGATGAAAATCAACAACACAGACATGAGGGAGAATGGCTGGTTCGTCTTTCTCCTCCAGCTCACACACACACACACACACACACACGCACACACACTTTATTCCAGCGCAGCACCGACACAAATGGTGAAGTGGCTGTGACAACATAATTCCACCACTCAGGCCCCATTGAGGAGAGTCAATACCCAATCACAGAGACAGGCTACCTGAGCCCCGGCCCCCCTCTGTCACTCTGCCCCTCCCTCGCCTATTGATCCCTCAATCACGGCTTCAGCTCAGTAGCCCGGGACCAGATGAGAGAGAGAGGGAGGCTGGAGGGAGAGGAAAGTGAGAGATAGGCAGTGAGAAAGATTGTGTGCATGTGTTCACATATGGATTTTGAAGCAAATGGCATTATTAGGACTCTGGCAGATAAAAGAAGGGAGTTTGTCTGTAATTACCAGGCCAATCTGCAAAAGATGAGTCAGAGATGGAGATTGTTTTACTCCAATTGCGGGAGCCATTACCATTATATGTATTTATGAAATGAGTTTTCCAGATTGATGCTGAGGTCATTTACACAGAGCATGAATCAATCAACAGGTGGCCAGTAAACGGCCATGAAGTGATGCCTCTTACCGCTGGCTCCCATCTTACACAGTGCTGATTCAGACCATATTCGCTGCCCTTCTGATCTTTTCCCTCCTCCCTGCGTTTATCTGTGTCTTCATTTTGCTTCTATCTGTCCACTTTTCCCTCCCTTGTTTTTTTGCGCACCCTCCCTCTTTCCACCTCTCAGTCTCCAGAACCTGCGTAAAGAAAAATCTCGCAATGCTGCTCGTTCTCGGCGGGGGAAGGAGAATTTTGAGTTCTTCGAGCTGGCCAAGATGCTGCCGCTGCCCGGGGCCATCACCAGCCAGCTGGACAAGGCTTCGGTCATCCGGCTGACCATCAGCTACCTGCACATGCGCACCTTTGCCAGCCAAGGGGACCCACCCTGGAGCCCTCTGCTGGAGGGAGACAGCAACTGCAGCAAAGGTGAGCCCAAGGGAAACCTGGATTCATTCACTTGAGTTCTCTGTACACAACAGCAGATTTTGACTGTTGTTGTAAAATGCTTTTTTGGATCTAAAGAGGGAACCAAGAATTATTTTAAACATGCGTTCAAACAGAAATTTAGGAAAATTCTTTACACAGATATTAATTGTTGGTGTTGACTTGATCTAATATAATAACTATGCAGTAAGTGTAAGCTAAACTGAAGTTATTATCACAGACACACTGACTCAGTATACTCACAATGGATTTATTTTCCTCAATGGAAGGATTCATACTGTAATTTTTTCACTAGATTTTCATTTCTGGCAGCCTCATGAGGGATGGAAACAGCCTTTAGGCCTCAAAGCTGGTTGACTAAATTTACGTGCTACTAAATAATTGCATAAAATATAAAAAATACACATAATAAGAATTTTAGGGCCTTTTCTTTGACCCAAGCTTGGACCCTGGTCAAAAATTTTCATTGACTTATGACCTCTGTATTTTTTCAAATCCAGGCTACAGTCTTTGTTGGAAATATTTTAATCTTTTTTCACTTTTCATAATATATGTTCACAAATGTCAACTTTGAAAACAGCAAGTATGCAGAATTAAGTGGTTACGATGGATCATTTTCTGCTGCTGATTCCTACATCTCAGCCTATAAGAAAACTGCACAGCAGAGATAAACATGCTGATGTCTGGCCAGTGCACACAAACCGCTGAAGCCATGTTTCTGCTCACATCTCACTCTCAATCAAAAAATCCTCAGCAGTCTGATCTGCCCACGTTCTCCACCCACTGGGACACCCCACGCCACAAAAATTCACTTTGGACCCGGACATCTATCCAGCCTCCCATTAAGGATCATAATTACTGCTGCTGTGAGCGCTGAAGCACACGCTCCTTCACAAGCCTGTAAACATACATGCGCATATGATCATACAAAGACCTTCCACAGGCTGGTGTGAGTGTGAATATAATTTGTTGTGTGTGTGAGAGAGAGAAAAAAGGGGGAGGAAGATGACACACAAAGAGGGAGGAAACTATTGGTGCAATTTGTAATTGCAGAAATTAACTATATAACGAGGACAGTGTAATTATACAGCCTGTCTAATTGCTACTATTACTGAGGGGAAACGATGCAGCTACAGTACAATTAGATGTGTGTCTTTGTCTGTGTGTGTGTGTGTGTGTGTGTGTGTGTGTGTGTGTGTGTGTGTGTGTGTGTGTGTGTGTGTGTGTGTGTGTGTGTGTGTGTGTGCCCGTTCTTGACTAATTTGAGAAGATATGAGCTGAAAACAGTCATGTTAATAGCGTGTTTCTGCATGACAGTGTGTCCAGTGCTTTACCACAATGCGTACCACACATGCCTGATAATATGTGATGGTTTTAAATGTGTAAGTGTGAATACTTTTGCCGATGCTGTGCAAATGTGGTGGAGTTTCAGTTCAGATGCCAAAACAATACTTTTCTCAGAACTCTTAAAGGGACATTCCACTAATTTATCACATGAAGTTCACTTTAGTTGTCATGTGGAGAACTTCTCAGCCTGTGAAAGCAGGCATATGGCATCTTCTGTTGTGCTTCAGCAAGCCTGAGTTACGTAGTTAAATACACAGGATTTACCAGACATAAAGTCTCAAATAAAAACATGCGATATGTTTGTGTTATAAGAAAGGTACGGTCCAGTTTTTTTTTTTTTTAAAGCTTTGGCCAAAGTAGCGACTGAAACTTGGCCAAATTTTCCTAATCTGTCTTTTATGAGACATACTCCTATTTAATGCTTCATTAAAGATAACTTGTTATGAAGACACACATTTTAAAACCATTATAAGCTTCAGTCGTTACTGCTTGCTTTAGCAATACAGCATGAAATGCATAATTTTCTTGCAAATTTGCACATTTTTGTTGTGTTTTTCTGGAAATCTGCAAAAAAATACTCATTATTAAACTGAAACGTACCACAAATCTAAACATAAATGTACCAAATTCCAGGTTAAAAGTTTTGAAATTGCACCTAACACACTCAGTTGTAAACAAGATCAATTTTTACATTAAAGGATGTTTTGCAAGATACTTTAATTCATAGCAGAACAACAGTAGCATCTCGAAACTTCTAATTTCACACACTGTAGCTCATAAGATGCCAGTGATTTGAGGACCTGCGTTTGCATGATGGTAAGTTGTTTCACATGTGAGCAATTTGTAGCAGCTGTCATCCACACCCCAGTGGGGAGTGTAGAAATCAGTAAAGGTTTGGTTCCTATTTGACAACTTCATGGCTGTATCTTACTGTAAACCAAAAATATTCCACTCAGAGAACTTAAACTGCATGAAACATACACAGCGAGCTCTAATTCAAAGGCAAAGCATCTGGAAATATGGATTGTTATGGGTTAATCCATTGGGATCCATCAATATCTAATCATCCATGCTCTGCAGAACATCCTGAATGTCTGAGCAATATCCATACAGCAACACACTCAAACATGGCCGTAGCCTTGACTGCACTCTACATGTAGTGAATTGTTTTTGGCCCCAGTGTTCCAGGCTTTTCTTGGCCTTGATATAAAATACCTGCTATTTAGAAAAGTAGATGTGCAGGTAGTGATGTGTGGAAGTGTGCTGGAAAGACAGATTTGAGGAATGCTGTTTACACTACAATGAGAAGCATTTCCTGTACAAATGTGAACAGTAACTGTAAATATATAGAGCTCTGCAGCGGCTACGTGAAGGTCATGGATCGCGAGGCACTTGACAAACACACTGAACTGCTGCACACACAAGCTATGGACAATATTACAGTCTGAATTACCTTTAACATTTTCTCTATTAGGTCTGATATCTTAAGTGTTTTATTAAATGTTTGGGGATTTTTACAAGCAGGTCACACCATCTCAGCGGGGCCAACACTGAAAATGCAATGCTAATTTGGACATCAGTTTGAACAAGTCTACCCACAATGCATTGGCAGGGTTTTAAGTGTGATGCATGACTTTAATTCCGTTAGTGGAATGTGGTCAGAGATCCGGCTGAAAGGGAGAGGAGGCCGGAGAGGAGGGGAAAGGGACAAATGTGGAAGGAATAAAGACAGAAAGAGGGGAGGAAAGTGAGGAAGGAGAGGAGGGTGAGGAGGAGGGGGGGGGGGGGGGTTGCATTCCTCCACATTCCCTCTTGTCCGAGGATTTTTGGATGGGCGAGGGCCAGCCGAGAGGGAAGGAAGGTGGAGGGCGGAGGAGAGGAGAGGGATGGAGCGAAGGGGAGGGGCCGGAGTGGCTTTTGTCTGCTTCCCACGTTTCAAAGCCAGTCTTGAAAAATGAATAGACAGAGGAAAATCAATTGCATGACCTTCACAGAGAGAAAGAGAGAGATTGAGAGAGCAGGAGAAAGGAGGGTGGGGGGGAGAAAGAAGGTGGAGAGAGACAGATTATGGAAGGAAGGAGCAAACGAAAAGGAAGGGCTGAAGGCAGGAAAAGTAAAATGACCATGATGTACATTCCTGCTTGGTGTGTGTGTGTGTGTGTGTGTGTGTGTGTGTGTGTGTGTGTGTGTGTGTGTGTGTGTGTGTGTGTGTGTGTGAATGTGTGTGTGTTTGGTGTTGTGATTGTCTGTGCTCCTATTTGCACAGCAGATTCAAGGACTATTTGAAATCATTTATATTTCAAAACCTCTATATTGAGTAAATTTTCCTTTGGGGGACACTTTTCTTCTATTTCCTTGTCTTCTTTTAAATGTCCCTTTTCAACAAGATTTGACTCAGCACACTAACTGCTGGGATTGGAGTAACTAAAGTGATAAAACCAAAAGTGAGTGCAACTATAGTGTCTTTAATGGACAAGAAAGCCGTGTGCGGACAGCTATATTAAATCCAATGTGGTAAACATAAATCAAAAAGTCTGTAAACTGTGATGGATGGATTTTCGGTGTTAATTAGCTGTTTGCTTCTGTCGTCTGTCCAACTACATTGGGGGGTTTTAAAACAGCTACAAGAATTCAAGTTGAAAGCATTTGGACCACCAGCATGGTCAGCAGTGCATCTCAGACGTCACCTAACGCTGTACTGACACGCCCTGGAGGACACTTCTACCTCACTTTAGCAAAGTTGAACCACTACACAGTGAAAATACAGATTTCTAGCTGTATTTTCTCTGAGTTTCTTGTAGAAACTGAGCAATCTTGGATTTCTGAGGTATTTTTTGCAATTGATAGCTAAGAAAAACAATAACCTCATTCTGGGTAATGTTAATTTTAAAGAAATTGCACTTTTGAAAAGGTATCCCCTCCTAAATTTGTTACTTAAAAACTGGACAGACTGTGTGGAAGGAAGAATAATGCACAACGATATGATGCCAGATAGATTTGGTGCTAATATGACTTGCTGAGTACAACCTTATTGTAATGGATTGAGAGTAATAACTTGCAATGAGCCAGATTTATCTTTTAAAATCTCTAGTGTGAAGTTCAGTTTTTGCATTTTAAATGAATCAGGAATTAGAGCATCCCAGCCTCTACCAGGTGCAGTACTGCAGCTGGAGAACCCCTCAGTCTTTTACAAGGTACAGTACAATGACAACTCACTGCCAGCAACAGGGCCAGCTGAAGTGTTTTACTGTCTCGGCTAGTGAGGTCAAACACACCTCTCTCCTCCCCGCCGTTGGTGACATTGACTTTCATTCTGCCTCCACTCGCTCCCTCTCTCTCTCTTCTTTCTCTCCTCCTTTCTTTCATTGCCGTCGCCTCCCTCACCTCCCTCCTGTCTCCCCCACCTCTTCACGATCTCCCTGCGTCTGCCTCCCCTCTAATTCACAGCGTTTAAAGCAGCCGGGGCTTTTAAGGGAAGTTAATTGCACTCAAATTATGTTCGACCGCAAAAGGGAGCGAGGGAGCGATGGAAAGGAGACGGAGAGATAGAGGGGAGATACAGAGGGAAGGAGGGAGGGATGGATGTCAGAGTGAGAAGATAATTGTGCCAGAGAAGGACGGTGCGATTAGGGTCACTCTTTCTCTCACTCGTCTGCCGAACGGCCGAAAACGTCCCATGTGGATGGTAGTAAACAACTTGGCGTGCGATCGGACTGTTGTTTTGAAAAGGTGAAACTACGGCGGCTGAGCCAAACTTGAGAGGCAAAGACGAATAAGAAGACAGAGGAGGGTGTGGGGTGGGAGGCTGAGGGAGAGAACGAAGGGGTTCACTGGGTCTGTTATCTGTTTGGTTCCCATGGTAACACCCTAACCTGGTTAAAAAGGTTGACACTGTGGGGGTGGAAAGGAAGACGGTGTGTGTGTGTGTGTGTGTGTGTGTGTAAGCTGGGGGATGTTTGGCGTGTGTGTTCATGTGTGTGTGTGGATGTTACTCGCAGACTTAACTGGGACTAAATTATGTATTAGACAAAGGTATAATGAAAATCATTCAAATTTTTCATTCAATCATTCAAATCTTTTCTTCTTGTGGAGCACTGGGGAGACCCTGAGAATTGACCTGTGAGTCAGACTATAATTAACGTGTCCGATCGCGCCCTGTCCCATTCTGTCTCTTATTCCCACAATGAAATTAAACCTCGCAGCAGAGTCCTGGGAAGCTAATGAAACGGGAGAGTGACACAACAATCAGGAGTCTCAGCTGCACACATGTGCTCTGCGTGCACACAGGCGTAAAAGTGTTTATTCATATAAACCTTCTTAAAGGAGAATTGTAGCTTAGTATAACTCGAGTCTTATTTTTTTTATTTCTTTGTCTACTGTATGTGTGGTGGGTTCACTAAAGTAATTGCTGAGACCTGGGAGGATGGCGACAGCGCTGCGACAAAGTCAGACAGAGCAAAGAATGAGTCATCAGGCAGTAAGACGTGTTTTCAATAAGTCAACAGTTTATCCAGGCCATTTGAACCACTTTGAGTTGTAATTTTGTAATTAGTAGTTTTTCCAGCAGTAAATTTGGTCCAGGAGTTGCTGGGACAAGATCTTTGAACAATAAATTTTGACCTGTTCCATTTACCTCAGAAGCTGGAAGTCGGAGCTGAGAATGTTGTCACACATCAGCTGATCGTTGTAATTCTGAAAGCCAGACGTTTGCTTTCGGTACTAGTTGAGAACGGTGCATTATGTGGTATTTGGTCCACAGATGAAGCGGGACAGTTTAGTGTGTACAACTGATTTAATGAGAC